>NW_017537023.1:1343339-1406607 GCF_001853355.1 Bactrocera latifrons
TAGTAGTACTGTAAAATATGCCGTATTTCCTCTTTATTTTGCTCCATGTTTGCGACGCTATAAATCACGAACGACTAAAACTACGCGCTCGCAGCGCCAAATAGCGAAAATACCGCAAGACTTTTTGGACAACCTAATATGTTCTCTTCGAGAAAGCAAACTACATAGCCAAGTGAGAAATTCGTGTGAAACTTAAAAGAACTTACCCATCCCTTTTGCAACTTCGTTAGATCCACTTATTATATATTCTTTAATGATTTTTATACCGCAGCGCTACTAGAATCAACTGTTGCATCAAAGTTGTAGCAGTAAAGACGCCGTAAAATACATGGCAATGTAAACTGCATAAACTTTGTTGTAAGTTGCATGTTGCATGTGGCATGTTGCACGTGCCACGCTACTAGTTTTGTGTTTGCGTGTGTTTATGTAGTAAAAGCGAGAATTTTAACTAGAGGGGTAGTTAGCAAAGTGTGGTGAGTTAGTACAACAACTACAATGTCGAGCAATAAACAACATGTACGTGCGTAAGACAACAACAACAATGCTTATAAAAGTATTAAGTTTAAGCAGCTGGAGGAACTGTAGCCTGAACGAGAACGCAGAAGGTTTAATATACTCGAGTGGAGAATGAGAATGCTTAGGTATAAGCATACCGTTATTTATTTAGAATAACATTGCAGTCACTGTTTGGTTGCTATCTGTTCTCTAAAATGCATTTGCTTAATTTATTTTTGTTTTTCAAATGCACATGATTCTTTTTAGTGTTTGCTGCAGTATATTCGCTCTAAATGAGAGTTAGTTGAAAAAGGGATTGCTTCAGAGAGAAAAGAGTTTAAGCTGTAAAATTATGCATCGTGAGCTTATGCTAATGGCAGTAAGCAAGTGTTTCCAAAAATATACTTAGCAAAGAACATTAATTAACCAAAATGGAACTCGTTATATACCAGAGGTTAGATTAGGTTAAAATGTCAGTCCTAACAGGGAACTCACTTAGACAGCTTATAGCCGGTATGTTTGGGTAGCGAGAACTCCTATAAAACCACTCACGCTGTGAGTCGATCACAAAATTGTTGGGGCGGCTAGCGTCAATTTCGGCTGGGTCTCCAAGCTCGGCGAAGGTATGACTGCCCAGGAGTTTATATACAGGCTTCAAAAAGCTTGACAATGGAAGTGAACGTGCTTCATGCATACAACTTTGACAGTTTGCAACCAATAAGAACTCCTACAATAACGGCAAGATAAACTTTGTTAAGGCCAAGTATAGAAGTTCAATAAATCTAACTCGGTCCATTCCTATATAAACGGGGTAAGAGTACCAACTCTTGCTAGCTCATCGGCTATGAAGTTTCCAGCAATATCAAAAAGCAACGAAATGGGTCTGATAATGAAGTAACTTGATGTTGTATCTAAAAAGGTTAGGCACAGCTTGAGTAACTTTGACCTACTAATTCCGCTTTGCTATTGGAATGAAGACTCCTGCAAGTTCTCCACACTTCCAATAACTTCCCTTGGCATTCCTTAACCCGGCTATATACAAAAGCCAGTCTTGCCAGAGCCACTTCTAAGAGCTTTGTGGAAAATTCCTTTGCTCGAATATCAGACCTTCGTTAGATCCGATGTCCACCAAAGTGATACCCTTTACCTTTATGAATTTTCAGAGGACAAGAACTTCCAAAGTGGTCCCATACATACAGAGCTGCAAACTTGAATCGCGTTAGTTTTTACTTTTCTGAGTTTTCTGTTGTCAAGAGTTTTCAATAGTGATCCCATATACACAGAACTGCAAACTTCACTGAGCTCATCATTTGCATTCGCGGCTTGCATCCGTGCTTGGGCGTTGTTTAAAGAACTGATCGAAGCTTTCTGCAATACCAGACCTTTTCTTCCACTAGAGAGTAGACAATACATATAACAGTGTAGAGCTTTTAAGAAAGCGCTCTAGTGGAATAAAGGGGAAAGAAGAAAAGTTTGAGACCTTATTCTGGATAAAAGACATAGACCATATCAACTTCATAGAACCTGGTATTTGTGGAAAAATATACTATCAAAATTAAAAACAAAAAAAAATATTTTCCTTTAAAAAATTTAGTTTCTATTTCATCTGAAATAATTGCCATAATTTTGAGATTAGATATATTTCACTCCTTTCGACGACTTTCATCTTTCCTGCGCTCTTTAAGCAGTTTTTACCCTTCTTATTTGCATTCCTATTTGTGTTTGAAATCTTTTCCTATGTTCTTCAAAGCATATACCACTACATACGTGAGTAGTAAAGCCAACAGCTCCACCCTTCACTATTCTACTCTTTCCTATTCTTCGCCCTCATATACTCCGGCGTGCACGTGACCAGGCGTGAAGGATATGCAAGCCGGTTGATCGTAGGTGGCAAGGCATGTGCAAATATAGTCACCCCTCGAAGTGAAAGTTTTTCAAAGACCGTCTGCTAGCTTCGTAAATTTCTTTACCCTACACTTCGCTCCGCATCTACTAAGTTGCTCAAAGAACAATGTTTGCTTTTTATGCAATTGCCTGTCGCACACTATTGTTGTTGCTTGAATTTTTCTTGTTTTTGTTGTTGTGCACTTTAATGCAAGTTAGTATTATGCTACTTGCACAGCATTTTCTTTCTTTGTCGCTCTTGTTTTATAGCTTATTGGTATTTACGATGGAACTTCTGTTTCGGTGCGCTTTGATTTTTACTGCGTTTCCACATTGTGAAGGGATTTTGAATGCATATATGTTTGTAAATATGTATTTTTAAACAACTGGAGTTTTTTGAGATTTGTGTTCTGAATAGCTGAAGACAAAATGTATGTTTTGTTTTTTATATCTACTTAAAAAAGTTTAGCAAATCCTAAATCCCAAAATACTTGCAAGGTTTATGGATATATTCACTTATTTATTCAAAATTATTATTATCGATTGTTATATTAAGTTTCCAACGAAGTTTGTTAAGCCCAAAATAACCCTATAAAGTATATACGAGTAAATAACATACATATATCTCAGCTACAGAGGTTTTCGAATTTAGCCAAGCCCAACACCTATCTGTGTATTTGCGAATTAGTCCCTCAGGCTTTGAGGCATCGTTCTTAAATTCTCCACACTTCTTTTAATCATCATGAGGCTTCTTATTTGCGAGAATGGGCGATATCGCGCCACTATAGCATATAGCTTTCATGCAAACTGAATGATCAAACTTAAGTGGTTGTATGGAAATCTTTTTTATTTGACAAGATATCTTCATGAAATTTAGCATAATTTATTACTCAAAGTATTGCTATAATCTCCGAAGAAACTGCTCAGATCGGATCACTATAGCATATAGCTGCCATACCAACTGACCGATCAAACTCAGGCCCTTGTATGGAAAACTTTTTTGTTTGACCTGGTATCGTCACAAAATTTCGCATGGATCAGCCTCTAAGACATTGCTACAATCTTCGAAGAAATTTTTCGTATCGGACTATTATAGCTTATAGTTGTCATGCAAGACGAGCGCTCAAAATCAAGTTCCTGTATGGAAAACTTTTTCACATAGCGAGATATCTCATAGAATTGTACACATATTATAACCCAAAACATTGCTGTAATCTCCGAAGAAACAACTGACCGATCAAACTCAAGTCCTTCTTTGAAAACCCGTCTTATTTGTCAATATTTGTTCATGAAATTTGGCATAGACTATTACTCAAGCTATCCTCCCCTATCCTCCCAATATATGCCTTACAAACTGAACGATCACGTATGTTTTTAAAGCCATATTTGCTATAAATAATTTACTTGTGAAGATTTTTATAGCTTCGATGCAGCGAAAGTGAGACCATTTTATGTTTTTTATTTTTTTTAGTTTCCTAGAATTTTCTAGAATCATCAAAATATTTTTCCCCAAAAAATAAATATTTAACATTCATATAGCAGTTTTAATTATTAATGCACTTTAAATATAATCCTAGTATTCATGCTTACTCTACCACACTAGCATACATTAATATATAAATTATTGGTGGCGTCATGCAGCATGCTTGCGAAATGCCAAATAAGTTTTACTTACGCAAAGTTTCTTTGAAGCAATCAAATATTCCGCATATAATTCACTCTACACTTTATCGTTGGTTTTTTTTTATTTCCACATACAAACACGCATAACTCTATTAGCTGGCAGGCATATATGAATAGTAATAAATACAAGCCAGCATAACTACATAAATACAATTTAAACTTTGCAATTGAAATAAAGTATGTTGCGTATACGCCATGTAGGGCTTCCCTCCGGCAATCATAACTAATTGCCGTGCATTGAGTGTGACTGGGTGTGAGTGTGGCAAAGTTACTTATTAGTTATATACTATTATGTATGCACACATCACAGTCGTGTGCATGCACACATACACTCACACTTTCACACATATATGCTCGTGCTTTCTAAATTTTGCCGTAGAAATCTGCAGCTCATACACTGAAAATAAAATTTGTGATGTGAATGAACTCCAAGTTTGAGTTTATTACACAAATATAAATGTCTTTCATCTGTCTAATTCTATGCGTTCATTGATAGAGATGTTATTATGGTCACAAAGGTTATTGCTTCACGTTTTTAGCGGCATTGCTTAATTGAATTATTAGACTGAGCTTCAGTTGCATTATTTGAAAGTTTAAAAATGTAGTCATTGCTATTGCGCTAACAGATTCCTATTTAGTGAGATGATAAAAGCAATGCTGAGCTCAAATAAATAACCATTAATGAAGAACGGGGTACGAATTAGCACTAACGGCGCTCGTTAGCGAAAGATCAAAGAGACTAAGTACAGAGAGCCAATGTGTTTTAACGTGAATACCTGTCTATGAAAGACTAAACTCCACGGTGCTTTCTATTGCTAGAAGCACGTAGATTAATACAATGCATTGATCAGCGCCCCAAAGCATAAATGCATTTTAAGAGACTAAGTACAGTGCGTTCAAAAAAAAAAAAAATGTTTGTTTTCCAATAGAAAATATCGGCATGGTTTTTTTAAATATTGCTGACGTTTTTTCAACAATCGCTCCAAACTCCAGCGTCGGCTATCATAACTTGTCATTTTTTATGTCAACTTGCAACTAAATTTTCATTTCTCAAAATAAGTTACTTCAAGTATTTTGGAGTTGAGCAATGAAATCTTTTGTAGATGTTAAATGTAAATTAGATTAACGTCTGGTGGATATGATGGTCAATCTAATGTAACACTATGGGCTTCCAGTTTTATTGTATACAGAGTCTGCTCCCATGTTTCGGACTCTTGTCTTTTTGCAGTGGCAATATGAGTATTTTTGCCTTAAAGCGTTTGAGCTAACCTCAGCCAAGTCTTTTTATAGAAATTTATCACTCTAATGTCATTTATGTTTTCGGTAAAGCGCCTCAAACCCCAAATCCGCCCTGCTTTTAGTGAAATCTCAGGACTTGTTCGATCGATTTCTGCCCAATTCGTTATATACTTAATATTCTTCTGGCATTTGTATGTTACAGTTTGCGAGCGAAATCGGGATACAGCCACGCCCATTTTCTACTCTTTGGCATACAAATAAAAACTCAATTAATATAACGAGATAAAGTTTTGTACGAATAGTGCCTTGAACTATGTATACCAACTTATGACCAAAAGTTTAACAATCGAATCGAAATTGTTCACGTCCCTGGGTATTTAATGTGTGTGCTGAATTTTTACCGAAAATATCGTTAGCTCACGAATAGCAAATGTGAAGTTTTCGAATTTCATGGTGACTTCATACCACAATACGTATCGGCCAATATGTGAGTTATCTTATTGAAATTTATAGAGTGTTTGCTGCTAATAACAATGCATCGTACAATGTATAAAATTGGTTGGAAACTTGAACTATCCCCTTATAATAAATACATAACATCCGGATGATTTTACTCCAAATGATTGGTGATGGTACGTTAGTGGACCCTAGTCAATGACCTCCATGACTTATTTTGCAGGAACGAATTCGATGAACCCAATTTGCGAATACCTTTTCCTTTAAATCAAGTCCGATATTAGGAATAGTATCCTCAATATTGTGTTCTAAAGCTTGAAGACTGCTTGATTGATTGCTAACGTCCAATGACTTCAACTAATGCCACAAGACGGAGTATACGGGTTTTAAATCACAAGATCTTGTAGGCCATTCAATGTCACAATTTCTTGAAATGTTCGAATCCCCACAATTTTCTCGCAATAATTCGTTTGTTCAACGTGTTGTTTGGTACGTAGTCCCATCTTGTTGGAGCCAAATATTGCCAGGAACAACCTCCTTCAATGGCGGCCATAAAAAGTTTATTAACATCATTCTATACCGCTGTACAATGCCAGTAACCAGCTTCATTTCGAAAGAAGTACGAACCAGACCAAAAACATGCGAATTGTCGGTTGTACAATTGCTTCAGTTCTTGAGTGAGAACAATTTTACTATGCAAGCTACCAAAATCCGCTAGGGTTTGGTGTGAGACAATCCGAATCTTGTGCAATATTTTCACTACTTCGAGCTATTCTTCATCTTATTGGCACTTGAGTAATACGCTAAGAAAATGTACGCTCGAAATTTTCAACAATTCCACGAATGTCTGGCACAAGTCGATGATTATTTGAACCATAGAAGTGAAAAAGCTCGCGAAAAGTTGGAATGAGTATATCATGCGTTTATATTTCCATGATAAAATTGTTAATATTATTAAAAAAATCTAAAATACTAAAATTCATCGAAACAACACGTAAAAATCATACCATCCCTATTGGAAAAACCAGGTGTAATTTTTATGGTTTAGCAATAAATTACTTTAGTTCATAACTTCTATTATTTTAGCAGTCAAAATTTTAATTTAACTTATTATAATTTTTAAAGGTTCGCAATATATGTACACATTATATACAAGAAAAGGATTTTTGCACTACTTGCGGGATTCATGCGGTGAACATCAGGCGATTCTGACCACTTATGGTCATGTGTCTTGAGAGTTTTCACCAAATATGTTGTAACAATTGACGTGGCGGATATTTGATATGAATATCGCATGCGAGCAAATTCCATCAAGAGAGCCTACGCATATCATATACTCAACATTTGCCGCAATTGCAACTACAGCAATAACGCAACTTAAATATATCATGAGATACAACTGATCACTGAGCACGAATGAGAAAAATAAGCACTCTCGAACAACAAAAATGAGCATCAATGTCACCAATAACAAATCAACTGTTTAGTTTATGAGCAACGAAATGAAGTGAACAAATTTATGATGCGAAAATTGGTGCGGAGTATTTTCTCGTGAAAAGCTAAATTGTGTAAAGTGTTCAGTGAATATTTTAGTGAAATTTTATCCGTCGAATTAGTGCGCGTTTTAGTAATGTGAGAATTAAATAATTTGTGTAGTGCTTGTGAATAAAGTGTTGTGAAAGCTTCAATTAATATTTGTGCACGAGTCAATTTTATTGTTGTAAGTCAATATGAAGGATGCTGAGACAGGAGCGATGCTGTATGACTGGCAAGTAAGCGTAGCAATTGGTAAGTCCATATTACATGTAAATGCTTATATGCATAAATATGTTTATAATTGATCACAATTTATTACTACATTTTACTAATAATATATTTTCCCAGAATTTTACTTGCTGAACAGAAAATTTTCAGCAAATGTGTTTAAATTTTCGATTTTATGTATGTACATATTTTTAAATTATTCTTTATAATTATCAATGCATTTTTTGTTCATATAAACTAGTTGTAAACTGTTTGTCTAGTCCAGCTGTCCATGGAAACATTGAGAGATGGAAAGTACAGACCCAACCATATAAACCACACCGAACCAAATTATTTTCTACAAAGCAAACAAAGATTTGTAGTATAGAAATTTAGCAATTTTGAACGTAGCTTTTTCGCTAAGTCAGAGTTGTGTCTCCTCATGAAAGTTAATGGCATTAAAAATTAGAGTTCAAATAATTGATTTTCTGTTGTAGACCAAAACACTTTTCCACAATATGAGTCGGAAATTTTCGAGCTGTTGAGACAACTAACATAGTATAGTAGGTATGTCAAATGCCAAGGAAGTATTTATACATTGTCCACCTACATGCTGGTTTGTAAAACAATTATCCTGGAAGTAATTTTATCGTGGCGCTGATCCAAAGTCGTTGAATCTCACTTGAATTTGTCCTTTACGTTACTCAGAAACTCCTGAAAGGTATATCTTATAGATCCTTATCGATCAACGAATCGTTTGTGACTACAATGAGGCGGTTAATATCTATCTCGGCAACTTCAATATACAAAGTGGATTCCAAAGTAAACAGGACGACATTTCATTGATCGGAAATGAAGTTACTGCGTTTTAAGTGTCAGTATGTTTGTGTTATCGGTACGTATATGAGCTTCGAACAAAGAGTCAACATTAAATTTTGTTTAAAAATTGATAAAACTTTTACCGAAACGTTTAAATTGATGAAACAAGTTTATGTGTGCGTGAATTTATCGAAAAATCAGCCGAAATCATCATTGAAATTCATGGAAATGGAATTAAACATCTCCAAAACATCGATTTATCGCATTTTGACCGAGCATTTGGGCTTACAAAAGGTGTGTGTACGGTTTGTTTCGCACAAATTGACTGACGACTAAATTTGCTCAGAATCCAACATTCGAAGGACACCGATTATTCTTCCTCTTCCTTGTCGGCAAAATGCATTTTCCCATGAAAGGAAAACGTTATGCAGACGTAGAGGCCATTCAAAAGACTTGCACCGGCATACTGGCGGCCATACCGGCCAACGAGCTAAAATACTCGTTCGACATGTTTTTGGACCGTGCAAAAAGCTGTATTGAAGCAGAAGGAGACTATTTAAATAAAATAGATTGCTTTTGCCGAAAAAGCCATTTGTTCTTTTTTTTTTTTTTTTNTTTTTTTTTTTTTTTTGATTTTTTTTAGTTTTTTTTTTTTAGAACGCGCTTTGCTCAAAGGAGAGGGTCCGAAAACCTTCTAATAATTTCTTTCTATTACCCAACCATTTTTTTCTATAATGTGAGTAAAAAAGAACATTCTTAAACTTATTCTGAAAATAGTTTTGGCAATATACCGTAAACGACTGTTAAAGACTGAGACTGTTAAAAGAGTATGTAAGTTCTAGTCCATTCGGGTACGGAGTGTCGTCGGAATGTCAATTCATTATCGTCGTTAATGTTTTTACCTCTCTTAAATTTATTCAATTGAAAACTAATGAAATCATCCGTATATTTTCACTCAGCACCCACAACAAAGAGTAGGAGGAAACCCCAAACTATTTTCGACAGCGAGGACTCAGCTGTCAAAGTGTGGCATTGTGTGGAACATTAATTGCTAAGAATTTATGATGTTCGAAAGAGAACGCAATAAATGCATTTGCACACAATTACACACACATACATACATATTTATCACCACTCACTCACTCACTCACTCACTCACTTATAGAAACGATTTTCGGTGCAATGTTGCGTGAATAAATACGGGTAGTGCTTGTTTGAAGAAAATAATGCCGAATATAATAACGAATCCACGCGCAAACACACTAACAGTGGCGAGAGTGTGTTTGTAAGGGACTGCGGGTACATAAATAAGTGTGTGTGTGTGTGTGTGTGTGTTTGCGAGTCTGCGAAAAATCAGTTTATTTTAGAATGTGATTTATCTCAATAAAATTGCAATTTGCCGAAAATTTACAGACGCACGCAGGCACACTTATCCACACACACACACACACACCCATGCACATAGAACACACACCCAGACTCGCACTTATACAAATAGTAGCATGTAAATGATAGTAAGTGAAGAGGAAATCAATTTAAGTGCTGCTGAAAGGCGCACGCTGCGTCGGGGAAGAGAAAGTAATTGCTTTCGAGAGGAAGGAGACATACGCAGTTTCACTGGCAAGTGTATGCACATACAAAATATTTGCGGCACTGTGTAGCGTTTAAGAAGTAGTTGCGAGTAAAATCAGTAAAAGTGCTCCGATTACGATTTAAATTGTTGCAGGTAATATATTTGCCACAGAGAGTAAATACTATATATAAAATATGGAGAATATCAATCAATTACAACGCCCTCTGCACTAATGAACGGAAAACAAAAAAGTGCTCTAATTTGTATGAAATACAGGACCTATCTCTAGATCACCCAAAAAGTCAAAGTTTTCAATTTGGAAGACATCGGATTTTAGAAACGCTCAACACAGCGAAAAAGCTGTCAGAAAAAGTGTCAGAAAATCAGTTATTTTTATTTCATTTGGTAAAATATATACCTTATATAATTGTACCACTATTCAGTGCCAAGCAATTTGATTTCAAAATAATAAAAATCACACTGCTTTTTATATAATATTTTAAAATCACTAAAATCACTGAAACGTTTATCTAATTTGTTTCGAACGCATACATATTGACCGATAGAAATCCACTAGAAATTCGAGAATATTTACATTTGTATGGAGGCAGAGGGAAGAATAGACCCGACTGCAGACATTCATGTCATTACAAAAATATTATCCCCGAATTTCAATACTACACTTCACAGATTGGCTTATATGTTCTGTGAAAAATCAGCCATTTGCGCTGGAGTCCACATGTTTGTTTTCAGGGTACTTGAAAAGTTAACAGATCAGTTGAGATCTCCGACCTGACGCATAGATGGCGCTACTATAATTAAATCCTTATGAGTTTTAATTAGCCCAAACCTTCAAAAGACGAGTGTATAAATATGACAGCTGTCCGATCATTAATTTATGAATTACATATATAACTTTGAAAGAACTTTTCTCAATGTGAAAGAACTGGACAAACAGGAATTATTTCTGAAGAGAAAGGATGCAGTTGAAGCAAACCTTGGCTTGATAATGAGTTCCGGAGACTGACCAAGGAAACGCAACCATCAAGGATTAGTATGCTAAATAGAGATACTGTGAAATGAGCACCGACGATGATGACGCATGGACGCAAAAAAGAGGTTGTTACTGACGGAGTCAATAAAAAAAAAAAAAAAATAAACAAAATAGTTTTGATGACTGTAAAGTAAAGTTGTTTGAGATAGCAGGTGCTCAAAAAACATCAACTGAACGTTTATATTACCTCATCCACGAAAATATGGGTATGAGAAAGCTCTGAACAAAGTGCATGTCGCAAGGGTTACCAAACCAAACGACGAGTTTATGACTCGGTTCAATGTTAGGCGATTTCTAAGTGTAAGAAACCCGAGATTTGGACCATTTGAAGGACGAAATCGCCAAAAAATTATGACTTTTGAAGAAAAAGAAAATTTTGTTTCACGAATTGCGCTTTTAATTACTTTCGCATCCACCGTATTCTCCAGATCTGGCCCAAGTTACTATACCTTGTTCTCAGATCTCAAAAGTATAATCGGTGGGAAGAGATTTTTGTCGAATGAAGAGGTAACCGCCGAATTTTAAATGAAACCCACCAAAACATTCGCAAACGAATCCTTTTACTCAGTTTTCGATATTTATTTATTTATTTTTTTTTTCTTCGCATTCGCCCCACTGTGCGCACACATAAACTGAAAACGCAGTGTTGTCAAAAGTCAGCACGCAATGTTGAATACGTACTGTAACAACAAAAAAATAACGCACTGGTGACGAGCAACCCCAACTGCAAGGTTACATGCAACATGCAACTCTTATAAAATGTTGCCTTCGTTGTTGTTAGTATTGTTGCAGTAACATTCGAATGTTATTTCAGCGCTGTGGCATAATAAAGCGAACGTGTGCAAGCCAAAGAAGCATAATCGGTGGTTGAAAGCGCCGAGCACTGTGGAGTGGGTGGGGCACAGCAGAGCTCGGCATGGCATAGGAAGTGGCATGGCATGGCATATTCGGTCGACATAATGTAATCAAACAAAGTCGAAACGCAACGGAAATGTCTATTGCTTTTGCTGTTGCAATAAATCTCTCGAATGGTAGCTACGCAGCGACACTGGCAACTTGCGACATCACAGAGACCCTCAGCAGGCTGCGTTAGCCGCAAAAGCACTGAGTCGTGAACACCAATAAAATATACAGCATTCACTAAAGCAATTTATCATGACGCAATATTTTACTAACAACTAGTATATGCGGGCATACATGCACATATATACATTTCTATATATATATTTATATGTAAATGTAAAACAATTAGAAGCTGCGTCGCATATGTGCGCCTGTGTGTAGCCCCAAAAACTAATACAAATGCAAATTTTCGAAAAATATTGCTGACATTTGTTGTTGTATACATGTCCAAGTAGAATGATGTGTTGAAAACTGGAATGTTGCTAGCGAGCAGTGTTGATTGAGCCGCTGTCATGTCAGCCACAAATCAATCAGCAAAGCGGACAAATCAAAATAAATTAAATATTTAATAGCTGACATACATACATATGGACAGATTAGTATGCAGCGCTCTTATTTTACCCGCAGCTGTGATCATTTCAGAATTCGAGCGCGCTTAAAGATTTGATTTTTTGGCCCTTGGCAGCCAGAAAGGTATTTACAGATACGCCAAAAGTTTGACTAGATTGCTAAGGAATCATCTGCGAAATCTAAGGATGCTCGGTGAAAAAGAAAAGTCAGATAAAACTTGGCTCGGAAAGGACTTTCGACATTCTTGCCTCCTCTTTGTTATCTAACAGTTTCTGTTCAAATAGTCATCGAATAGTAAATTGTTTTCGAAAATAGTAAAAAGAACCTTAGAGGTTTTTGGCACAGCTTTTCGAGTCGACCCTCAATTTATTGCAAGTACGCATATGCTCGTAACAAAAGTAGGAATATTTTTGAGAAAAATATCACTGAATATTAAACGAGAACAGCTTTAAAGTGCTTAGAGTCCTACAAAATGTTTTGAGAACACGTTGACGCCGACCTACGTCCAGGACCGCCATCAGCGTTTACTAATGATCAACATGTCAATTAAATAAAGAACTTGTTACTTGAGAATTGACAGTAAACAATCAGAGATCTTACTACCATCGTTGGAATAACGGGAGGGTCAGTGAAAATCATTTTGAAAAGTTAATTGGGCCTATGAAAAGTGAAAGCACTATTACTTTCAAAATCACAAATTTTTTTAAACTGTGAAACAATACTTTCCAACTAATAGGATGTCATGAACTGACGATGAACCTTAGATCTATGCTTACGACCCAGAAACAATCGATAAGTCGGTCGAATATCGTGGCAAAGGTGAGCCAAAGCCGAAAAAACCACATAAAAGCCGTTCAAAAATCCAGGTTACTATATTGACAGCGTTCTACGATTATCGAGGTATGAAGCACTTAGAATTAGACCGCCCAAACTGTCAGCAAAGAATACCAATTGTGTGTTATGCGTCGTTTGCGCGAAGCTATTCGTAAAACGATGCCGGAATTATGGGCCGATAATGCACCGTCGCCTACTGCATTGATTCGTCGTTAGTTTTTCACCAAATTTTCAACGAAGATCATGCCGTATCAATCATCGTATTCTTATTTAGCTCCGTGTGACTTCTGACTATTCAGCAAATTCAAAGCATTACTCCGGAGAAAGCGCTTTAAGGCAATTAAAGGCATTTAACTCTCCGGCTATTCCAGATCGTTTCGACTCACACTTTGATATCAATGAAAAACATTGAAAAAAGTGTACTGGAGTCAAGGGAAATTACTTTAAGGGGGACGACAGAGATTGTGATGAATAAATTAAAAATTTTTGAGTTATGAACCAAGTCATACCATTTAGTGCTCATAATATATCCCTTTATCTTAAAGAACGCCTTCATAAGAAATTAATTGAGATCAAGTAACTATTCAAACTCCTCATACAGTCGTTTTGTGCTATTATCTTCTCAATAAATGTACTTTTCCGACATCCTGTATCATATTAGGATTAACAATATATATATTTCTTAAAAACGAAAATTATACCGTGGAAACCACAAGGTTTTCACTTCTATATTCAGATATGCGAACCATTTATTTCCGTTTTTTTTAGCACGATCAAAAAAGCAACGAAGAAGAACAAGTTTGCAAATTTTTTCCCACCAGTTACTCATATATTTCTTTCTCCAAGTCCAATTAATACATAATACTACACGCACAAGATCCGCTAAATGATGGCGCTCATATGTTCCGAAACTTACGAAGATTCTTATACAAATTAGTCAGCACTGGGTCAATCCTACAAATATGATTATAGCAGCTTACCTCGTTCATACCCAGTAAGGTAGAGTATGTATTCCAATATTTTTTTCAACGCAAATCATATCAGTCTCTAAACTCAACTTAACTTACCTGTACTTATAGAATTTCGACTTACCTGAAAATATAAGAAAATAAATTCATTTATTTTTAACTTTATCATGAGGAATTTTTAAAAGTAAATTAAAATTTTTTGATCAATTAGATCATAATTGAGAGAGCGCCAAAACTGACTGATAGTGTGGCATATAATACATTTTGTTTATATTTCATTGGGAAGAATATTTTGTGTGATTTCCTCGTGACATCTCTAAAAATACAAAGCTTATGAAAATCTGAAATAAGCTAATTCTATCGATAACAGATATTGAGGGTCGCTGCTATTTTTCTTATATCTGCTATACACATAATAATTACCTCACATAGGTTTCTTACGATTGGAAGCGAGTAAATTAAAGAGTTACGATTTTCCAACCGTCTTCATTTTTTAGTAATTTTTTGAGATACATATATAGTGTATTGATCTGCATACATAAATATTACAACGTTATTTGAAGGTCAGAAAATGTTTAATATTGAACAGTTTGTGAATGTTAGGATAAAGGATGTCCGATTTGAGAATTTCTACTTAGGAATATTACTTTTATTTGCATCTGTTGTGATTATAAGACATTATTGAAGACAGCTAGCAGGGACTAGACTTGGGAGGAGCCACGCTTATGTCTAAAAGGCTTATATAACCCCATTGCGTGATCGCTTGTGGGTATAAAAGCTGTCTAACTTAATTGGAGACAGATTTAGGACCGTTTTTTCAATGTCTGGTTAGCAGTCATCTGTCAGCTAAGTTCCGGTTAACTTAACCAAGTCTAATTCTTTCGATAAAGAACCTTTTTTACCAGCATTTAATTGGCTGAAGGCTGGTAACCAGATATTGAGTAAACGGTCTTAATAGTTAATTACTCATTTAGTCATCAAGATATCTAAAAATAATCGAAACTGTCGATTTTTCGATTCTTAACTCTATATTGTTAAGTTTTAAGTATTAGTTAAGCTCAGTTTAAGAGCTCTACAAGTGTAAATAAGATCTAGTAACACGGAATCCATAATTTTTACATTCAATTGAAAGATATTTTTAGCATAGTTAAACTGATCCGATTTAAATCTAATATGCATCGTTTCGTTCAATAACTTGTTGTCAGTTTTAAACTAATTTCATAATGACACTTCCATAGGAATCCTCCTGCCGCTTTGCAAAATCTGGTGCAGTCGATTTTAGCTTTGAGGAGAATTTTTCAGCCAAAAAATCAGTTCATATAATATAGGTCCAAATGATAAGGTGGCTGCATAAGAACGTCCTAACAAAGTTCTCTACTTCTAACAAGTCATTATCGATGTGGCGTTATCCTGATGGAATATGATTGGTTTCGGCTCGCCTTTTCTGAGCAAATATTACCTGTAGACGGTTACTGAAAGTACAAGTTGAAGCTAAGAATTTGGCCATAGGGGAGTACCTCATATCACTCACCAAACACACAACAAACAATTTTTGACTGTTAATCCTGCCTTTTTTAAGTTGTTTCAAAATTGATATTTAAAAAATCGAAAACTATGCAATTGATCATTGAATGATCTTTAGCAAAGTTGTTTTGCATGAGCCAAAGAAAGTTTTTAAGTTGGTATGACCAATTTTCAACAGATGACGCCACTGCCACTGCCAATCCAGTGTAAATTATGAAATTCATGTCCAGCTTACATTGAACAGTCAATAGTTCAGTTCTTTCTCCGTCCAGTGCACATCGAGTTTAAGTTGAGTCTAAACGAATATCAGCTGACTCAATGAACAATTGAGTTGACATCGATATCATTGGCCTCAACATCCGCGCCGTGAGTTCCGCTTTCTCCAGACTGGGGTCTGGGTCTGGTCTTGAACGGTTCCTCGCATTCGCAGCTTGGCTCACACGTCACTATTGACAACGTCCGGTGTGTTTAACGTGGGTATCTGCTGACGACAGCCTGACCCTTAAAAGCGTAGCGGATCAAATCAATGCGTTGATCAGTGACCTGAATATGCCTGGCATTTTCAGTACCAACTGGCAGTGTGGAATGGACACACTAACCACGTTGGTTGCATTCAATGCCTATTTAAAACCTCTGCGGTGTTTTGGGTCCGGCACCCGGTTGCAATGCAACTCCACATTGAGTGATCACAACACTCTGCCCGCATTTGGGTTTTAACCACAACCACCACGATACTACCCGAGGGGCCAGACAGCGTCACTGTTGACAGTCATGACTTTAAAGTCATAGGTAATTTCGTCAATCTTGGAACCGGTATCAACACCAACAACAATATCAGCTTTGAAATCCAACGCAGAATAAATCTCGCCAACAGGTGCTAAGTACTTCAAACTGAGTAGACAATTGAGAATTAAAGTCCTCTCTCTCTGCAAACAAAGACCACATTCTAAAAGCCACTCATCAAAAAAAAAGGCAAGGATAGTCACAATATCTGATATTAGGAGTATTCGAAAGAAAAGTTTTAGCAAAGATGTATAGTTCTTTGCGCATTGGCAACGGCTGGATAACCTGTACGAGATATATGCCGACATTGGCATAGTTCAGGGAATCATGAGACAGCGACTGCTTTGGCAAGGTCATGTGGTTCGGATGGATAAGAAAACTCAAGCCTTGAAGGTATTCGAATCAGTACACTTCGATGAAAGCAGGGGTGCAGGAAGGCCTCTACTTTTTTGGAGAGATCAGGTGTAGAAATACCTGCCAGCACTTGCTATCTCCAATTGACGCCACATTATGAAAAGTCTTGCGGTATTTTCGCTAGTTGGCGCTGAGAGCGCGCAGTTCTAGTTTTATTCGTCGCATCGGGTCATGCTATACCTTTTTGGAAAGCTCATTTCACGCGCTAACACGTGTTTGATTGACTGTCGTTTCTTCTAAGTCGTTTGTGAGTTGTAGCGTCGCAAACATGGAGCAAAATAAAGAGAAAATACGGCATATTTTACAATACTACTACGATAAAGGCAAAAATGCATCTCAAGCCGCCAATAAAATTTGTGCAGTTTATGGACCCGACACAGTTTCCATTTCCACCGCACAACGATGGTTTCAACGTTTTCGTTCTTGTGTAGAGGTGGTCGAGGATGCGCCAGGCTCCGGAAGGCTTGTCGTCGAAAATTGCGATAAAATCGCTGAATTGGTCGAAAGAGACCGGCATAGTAGCAGCCGTAGCATAGGTCAAGAGCTGGGCATGAGTCATCAAATAAAAAAAAAATTTATGAATAATTGAAAATTCAATAAAAAATCAAAACAAAGAATTTTTTTTTTTTTTTTTTTTATAGTATTTATTTAGCTAGTATGATATATGATATACTTATTAAGCTATTATTAAGCTAACTTTCTGAGCACATTTAGTACGCTATGACAAGTATTTATTTCTGTTAATGCCTTCACCTTTTTAAGGAAATATAATCTGCAGATAATATCAATTATTTAAGAATAATCAGCATTATCTGAAATCTGTACATATATTTGTAAATATAAAGACATATGTACTATATATGTATATATTAAAGAATAAGCATGCAAATCAATATCAAGCTGCCATTCAGCTTGTCATTACGGGTAATGGCATTATCATTTTCGTAATCACTTGCTACTCAAGCAATATTATATACATTATTTAGCATATGGCTGTGGGTTGGCAGGATGAGTGCAACTGTTACGCCAACTCATTAACATTTATTTCCACACACTCATTTCCTAGCTGATTTTCAGCTCAGCGCCCCACAACCACTTGCAAGCCACGCGCTATTTCATTTTGTATCAACATTTGCGACAATAATCATTGTCTCTCGTCTAAAGTTGTCAGCAAAATGGATGACAGATTGGTGGGGGTGCCAACGTTTGAGGGGTAAACTGTTGATGTTAATTTTCGCAAACACACGCTCGAATATATGGGTATGTGTGTGACGCACACTTGCTGAGTATTTGCAATCAGAACGCATCCTCATCAGTTTGGCTACGATTAACAAGCGGCAAAAAATGCTCTCCCCACCCCCTTAGGCACGCGGCGTCACGCGCCATCCGTGGGACATGGCATAAACAAGCAAGTTAAGCTCTAAAAATTTACAAGAGTACCTAACGGTAACGAGATGTGTGCAGCAGTGCCCTGTTGATACGTTTGCGTGATTGGAAGGGTGGTGAGTGGATGTGTGTAGTGTTGGAGACAAGCGACGGCCTGTTGCTGACAAGCCTTATTGCAAATCACAGCCTTCTGTTTCGATATTGACAATATTCCTGTGTTTGATATTGTTGTTATTATTGTTGCTGGTGTACTTGTTATCGCTTTTATTGTTGTCATTGTTGCTAATACCATCGACAATGTTTTGTTTTGCGATATAAATTTTTTTCAGCTCATCGTTTTTCCCGCGATCTCATCACTTTTGTTATTTCAACTGATTGCTTTTGTTGTTGCGTTGTTATTGTTGTTGTACTATATGTTTTTCTCGTGTTTTCGTGCCAACCAATTGCTCTTGTGCATGCTGCTGCCGTGCAAGTGCGCTGCGACGATTGTTGTTGCAATCGTTTATTGTTGTTGTTGTTTTTGTCAGTTATTGTCGCGACTGTCATAAAAGCAAACGCATTCGCACAACAAATGGCACATTTGACAATTGCCATCAGCGACTGGCAGACGGTTAGTGCGCATCTGAGCGTCAATGTAAATGACATGTTTACCTTTCATTGGCGGCGGTAAAAAATCTACACGAGGCGGGTTGCCATATGACCCTAAAAATTTTTGTTTGAAATCATTTACACATACAACAGATCATGCCAGTATGATTTCTTAACGACTCTACTGTAGCACAGCATCTAAAGATAAGGCTAGAGAGAGATAGAAGAGACTTTCCACGAAAACCTACAGTGGCCCCTACTCAACTTCGTTCTGAATATTTTGGTATTGACCCCGACATATCAAATCTTTGGCACGTCTTTGGCTTGTCCAGCAAAACTTAGTCATTCAACACAACTCTCCCTAAGGCCTGACCTTGTCGAAACAGCACGTTTTCTGAACCACGCACTCACCGGAGATTATGTAACCACTATAGCAACAGCAACAATCCCACGTTTCGACACCACCGACAATATTAACATAGTTCGTGGTGTCCTACAGCATCCATTACAAAGCTAACGTTGAATCAGTTACCGGAGTCACGGTTTAATGCAAAGTTCGTTTAGCTTAAATTACCGCTTATCCAAAATTAAATCTGATATTTAACATACTAAAAGCTTACTTGCTCCACTTTCAACCTTAAGAGATTCGTCTATCAAACTCCAATAGAAACAGTGTGTTGTCTCTGTGTTGTCCTTCAAACTAGTCTCTAACTTAGTTCTTTTGGGACTGGATCTGTTTAAACTTCTCTTTTGGATGTACAAATGCCTTAATTTTTATCAGGAAAATGGAGCATCTAATAAACCTTAATGCACTTTAGAAAAAATATTGTATGATTACTTATACATTGCGTAGGATATATCGCAAAGTTTGCAATATCAAGAGAACCTTAAAAACTGAGTAAATTTAGCAATGTCCTCTTTGTATATACGTTGTATAGGCAAGACGGCTCTACGACTTTTCCCATTCCGTGGGGATACTTTTTGAAGTATTCGTGACCGAATAAAAGCTGGGTTGTGTAAAAATCGGCTTCTCCAAATGTACAGTTTGTCCATAAGTCTATATCGTTTATTAGTCTGGCCGTCCATTTGCCGCGACTCTCATTCTCTCAGCTTTGTTGCTATGTTCATATTGTATCTTTCTTTATTTGTTCCACTTCGCTATCGTTGTTATCGAATATTTTCTTTAGCTCATACAGCCTTTTCCTTTCATGTGCCGGAAGGTTAGTAGGGGTAACTAATATTAAAGCGCCTTCCACTGTTCGATAGGCTGAAGCAATTCTGAGGGCTGCGTTGCGGTGCACTCAGAACACTACCTTAACCCGATTTTCCATTTTGAGCAAGTCTGCCCAGATCTCAGCTCCGTATAAAAGGACGTTAGGAGCTTTTTCTTTTCTTGGCTGTTAGCCATTAGTCTACTCAGTTCGGAAGTGATCTTCGCTGCCTTTCCTACGGCTTGCTGAATTTGTACCGAAACGGTTAGTCTGGAGTCCAATCTTATGCCTAGGTTGTTTACTGCTTTTTGTGTCCTAGGAATATCCGTAGTCGTCTGCATACTTGCTTTTTCTCAGCGAGCTGCAGGTTTTGTGAGTTGAGCCATGCTTGCATCCGTATCATGACCTGATTAAACTGTCTTCTGCTGGGTCTGTGTTCTGGTTGTAATTACAGCTGCAATGTCGTCCGCGTAGCCAACTGCATAGGTACGATTCTTCTTACATTTTGAGTTTAGAAATAGTGTTGTAGTTTATGTTCCACAAGCCTGGCCCTGGATTCATGTGCTATTCGTGCCGTGATCGCTATCTGTTTTGGTACCTCTCTGGTTTGGTTTTGGCAGTTTCCATTTGCTAAGGTAGTTTCTTCGGGGATTTTAAAGCTTTTTTTAAGAGTGTCGACCATTTCTACCCATCTAGCGTTGTTGAAGGCGTTTCGGATATCTAAAGTCGCCAGAAACACTATTCTCTTGTATTTATGCTATCTACCCTTCTACGCTTTCAATGACGCATTTTATAGCTCCTAGAGTTGATCTGCCGATATAGTTGCTATGAGAAAAGCACCTGTGAATGGTATTATAAATTCAGTGCAGCCGAAATTTTTTTTTTTTGTTTTAAGATTCATCTGCTATAAAAAATGTAAAAAAATATCTAAAAATAACATTTTTAATTTTTTTCAGTGACGAAATTTGTAACCTCCGCCGAAAGGATTTATGTACACAGCGTCGTGCAAGTGCAACTAAGATATTCTTGGAAACTTAACAATGTAAGTCACTAAACATTTTCTTATATATTTTAAACCCCTCTCAGTGAAATTTTCTCATCACCACCGCTGTCCTTGCGGCATTTTATGCGCTCATATAAAATAGACATTATTTACCTTGCCCCTTCCCGCACATTGTCAGTGCACATTCCACAACGACCAATTATCTGGCAACGCCATTGTTTACCATTTGCTTGCACCGATTTCAATTTTCGCTCTTTTTGTCGTCCTTGTTGTTGCTAAACTGCATAACTTCCGTTCACATTTTTTCGCACTGTCTACTACACAGTATTTGTCCCACACGCACCCGCTTTAGTTATTGTACTTTTGTGATTATTATTATTATGATAATGAGCGTCATTGTTGTATTTCTCTGTCTCTTATACACATCTAGATGTGTATAAGAGACAGGTCTACTACACAGTATTTGTCCCACACGCACCCGCTTTAGTTATTGTACTTTTGTGATTATTATTATTATGATAATGAGCGTCATTGTTGTATTTCTTGCTCTGCTCATCTGCCACTCATTTGCGCAATTGACGCTATAAAAGCATAAATAAAATGTAGCTAGAAAAAAGTTTGCCTTCAAGTCKCCATGACTCAACAGCTGTTTTTTGTTATATATGTATGTAAGTATGTGTGTGTTTGTTGCAACATGCGCTGGTTGTTGTTGCCAATGTCGTCATGCGTCAGTTGCGCTTCGAACGTTTGCATTTTTTGCTTGGCTGTCTGTCGCCGACGATTCCATCATCGCTGGCGTTTTGTATTTCTCCCCGTCAGCGTGCCTTTCTTCAGCCCGCATGTAGCCCTTTGTGTGGCCACAACACATAAACCGAATATCGCAATTTGTGGTATTTCGCTTTGTTCGTACGAGACATACATATGTTTATATATTTTTGTGTAATAGCTGATATTTTATATAATGAAATATGCGTGCGTGTTTGGTGTGTTTGAAGATTTGTACATGTGTGTGAACACACATAGCTGCATTTTGTTAAAAGAAAACTTTAAGAGCGTTTTAACCGCAACAAATTAATAACATTTTTGCTAAGAGTGAAAGTGTTGTGTTAACCAAACTTCGTAGATTTAATTTAGTTGTGAACCCGTATGATTCCTTCTCAAGAAATATTCTTTTAGTTTCGACTTATAGTCTGATTTTCATGAACTTAGATCCATATCATTTAGCAATAACCTGAAAGGCATAGCAGCTTAGAGCTTAATCAATTACGATTATGAGGTGGAACTCGAGCATGCAGCTGTAGTCTTTTCGAAATTATAATGAATTCCTTGAGTATCATAAATATGACATCTCTGTAATACAGTTGGGCGCGTAGGACTCGTAGATTTAAGTCAATAATCTTAATTGCACAAAAGTGACTTTAAACGCTATGACGCTTGTTGCTGTATTACTACGGAGATCAACTCTTTGATATATCAGAAGAATTATTAATTCACGAAGAAGATTTATATTCAAGCCTGTGAAATCGAAGCACAATTGTCCGTATAGACTTTAGATATCACACAATTTCAGTGGCAGTGCCTTACACATGATCTTTCAAAACTGTTACAGACGACATAGATAAACGAGTATATATTTCTTACAAATTTTCGCTATGTATATATGCTCTATTAGAAGACAGCATTTATCCACCATAGTTAAGGATCTGGACGATTGTTTCCTTCAGAAGGTCTAATTGCTGACTATACAGACTCGAATTAGAAGTTAAGTATCAGGGAAGCTGCTAATAGTGGAGTACTTCTTGCCAGTTCCACTAAACACATAACCAAACCTTTTCACTCTACTTCATAATGAAAATATATAAAATCGGCGAAAAACTATGCCCACCTCCCCTGTAACAGAGTCTCTTCGAAACTAGAGAATTCCGATATATTTGTAAAGTAGGTGGGTAAAATGGGAAGCAAAAATTGTATATATAATATGTATGGTATTACTTGTGGATCAGTTGAAAAATGCACTAGAGGTGTATCTTCGCCCACTTTTAGATATCATTTTTCCATATTACAAACTGCTTGATAGATGTTTTGATTACTTCTCTTAAAACAGCACCAAAATCTGAAAAATCCTAACAAAAATAAGCCAAGTGCGATGTAATGCCATTCAATTCCATCCATTTCTTGACAACAGTTAGCTCAAACAGAAACAGGCAGATTTAAAGCAAATTTACCTTTATATTATACACGCTAAGGGGGTCTGGTCTAGGATTTTGAAAAAATCGATTTTTGTTGTTTGCATATTTTGAAAGTTTGGACTTTCAAAAATATGACCTTGGAAGGATTTTTCGAAATTCGACTTATTTTCGGCGATAGCGCCGATTTTGTGACGTAACGTCAGTGTTCACTAGAATTGTCTCCTAACCTTTAAACGCTTTTTTCTCAAAACTACTGTTTTTGAGGTGGTTGACATGACATCTCAAGTTGAACTAAACCGATTCCTTTGAAATTTGGTATATATCTTCTTTATATAATGCTCTATTGTGTCTGCCTTGGATTTCCAAAAATTTTGATTTTGAGGTAAAAAAAATTTTTTTTCAAGTCGACACCAGTTTTTGTTTTTTTTTTTTTTTTTTTTGATTAAGGTCAACCCGATAACGACATCCTTACGAATGACAACAACAAGGACGCACCGTTGTTTGTGTTTTGAAGCCCCAACTCCAACGGCCCGTATCTCGACGTATTTTGGTTTTTTTTTTTTTTTTAAATTCTTTTTTAATATAATTAAAATGTCAATAAAAAAACATATAAAAAAATGGTAAAATTTTTTTAAATTTGTTTTCTATCTTAGTTTAAAAAATGCCTCGACCAGAATACCCGCTTAAAGGAACCTGCATCTCACTCTATAAAGCCTATAACTCATATAATATAATAATTAAACGGATAATAGTTAATGAAATAATATCAAGCGAAGCATAAATTTCTAAAAAATATTCTGCAAATGTCTAAAAAATATTAGAAATAATTATTTTTTCAACGAAGACAAAACAAATTGTGCTTCAACTCGAAAAACACTTACGCATTCAAATTATATTGAAATAGTTTTGTCGTTAAATTGCTGCATATAACCAGACTATCTGATTATGTACACTATTCAATAAACTCCTGGCTATGGAGGGACCAGGCGTATTCAACGTGCAAGTTCAACACAGACATTAATTATAACATGTCATATTGAGCAGACACATGCTGTCATGACATTTTCACAGACGACGGCGAACATTGAATGAAAGGAGCGCAGCACACAGGCATCACCTCTTGACACAACAATAACACTATTACGTTATACGCAAATGGCATCATATGGTAATTACATTACAATGTCAATTATTAGTGAGGTGCGTGTGTGTGCATTTGATGAAGATCGAGATATATAGTATGTATGTACATATATTTAAGGCTCATACCGTTACTTCCTACAATAGTGCTATGATATACATATGTATATTATTGTAAGCAAAAGAATAACTTTAAGGAACCTAGATGAATAAAACATCGCAGATATTACCAAAATACTAACCAACTAGCGGTTCGTTCATTTGAGGATGGAAATTTATATGAAAATGACCTCACACTTATAACGACTTCCAAAGAAAGAAGAATAACGAGACTAAATACTTATGACGTTCCCAAAACTAATAAATTGTTAACTGTGCTCACGTGTATTTGGATCTTTCCAAAGTATGGATGATGTGAGTAGCAGAAGATGCTACATTGTGAACGATCTTAAGATCTAGTTTATGATAGCTGCTTCGTATAAGATCAGGCGAGATCATACCCTTCAGATCCAATTTAAAAGACTAACAAATACTATTGGGACACTTGGGATACAAATTGTAAAGATTATTGACGAATGACTTCAGACTAGACAAATCCATAATCCATACCAGATTTTCACAATACGTCAAATTCTGAAGAAGACCGTTGGTATCATACGATTATGCAAAATGTCAATGAGAACAACCAATTCTCTAAATCGGGCAAGACCACACTGAGCCGCTGGATATCAGATGAGGTTCTAAATATAGTGATTCTCTCTCTCTCTTGCTTCTTCTTTAATATACTGCTGGAAAAAGTGATACGTGCCGCTAACCTCAAACACAGTGGTACTCTCTTACTCCAAAAGTATAATGCTACTGTGGTATTCAGATGATATTGGCATTGTTTGCTTTAAGAGTCGTCAGCGCATTCTTTTCCAGCGTAGAAAAAGCGAAAACGGTTGAACTTTTGGTTAACCTGAAGGCCCTGCCAACTAAATCCCTGTTGGCGGCTATAACTTTAGCTAACAGGTGCTACTTTGGGATGAGTGAACAAATGAGTAGTCTCTTATTATTCCCATCCTATTATACGACGCATAGGCTTGGAGGAGGGCGAATAGAGAACATTCATCTGAACCTTTAAACAATCGAGGGAACTGTTCTCGCAAGATCTTTAGAGCCATCCGCGTGGGCGACAAATATTGAGGAAGTTGGAACCATGAACTGTATGAGCTCTACGGCGAAAACGCTATGGTTGAGGACATAAAGATGCAATTAAAGAGTTTGTAAGGCCAGGTCGGGGATGTTCAAGTGGGATGATCTTCAAAGCATAGCAGCAACTGGTAAATTTAGCGTTTGCGGCACAGACTACACGAACATTAAAGTACCAAAGAAGAAGCAGAAACAAATGAAGAAAATAATAAAAAACATTTTTGAACGAGCACCGATGTTAGTCGAAAGAACATGGGAAAGGATATTCTATATACGAAAAATGTTTTTCTCAATAGATTTCAAGTAAGCTGAGACCGTTTGATCGATTCGAATTCGCTAATCTTTGGTATGTTTTGAAAATGCTGTTTTTATATGATTGTTCTCCATATATGTATATGGCTAGAATCTTTTCGGTTAGGTTAGGTTTTGTAGCTTACTTCGTTCAGAAATTAACCATACCTTATTTTAGAAACACGTATATCAAGGATTCTAAGGAGGAAATTTGAGACCGCGCAGGTACGGCCAGTTAAACAACGAAAACTATGAATAGTGTGTTACAAGAGAATTTCGAAATGTATACCGAACCCCACGTCGAAATAATGAGAATGCTTCTTCATGCAATACTATTACACAAGCTGCACCCGTAAATATATCTTACTAAAATAAATAAATGCTCCGGAAAGTGAGGTTAGATAATTCATATCTAGTCAGCGAGGCGTGATTGCTGCGCTCGTGACCAGTATATATGGTATACCTTGAGTGATGATGAGGAATGCACTGCAAACTTGGTCTATTGTGCCCTCAAGGCAGCTGCAAAAATATCTGGACTGCCAGGGTACCAGTATTTGATATATTACTTAGTAGTACTCAACTTTTTATCCAACTATCTAAGCTTAAAAGCAGGATTCTCAACTTTGAAGCTACTTCGCTGTGTATTGTCACCACAAAACTAGTATCCATTATTACATTGAAGTTTTCGCTTCAGTGATCAGAAGGGATCCGAGTTTGTTGTAGGCTTGCGATATTTCTCTTTGTAACAGTAACTAATAGTAATACAATAATAATAACAATAACCATGGCAA
The DNA here is from genome assembly GCF_001853355.1 of Bactrocera latifrons. Lineage (NCBI taxonomy): Eukaryota > Metazoa > Arthropoda > Insecta > Diptera > Tephritidae > Bactrocera > Bactrocera latifrons. Next base: position 1,370,072 of record NW_017537023.1, read on the forward strand.
TAGCACACCGAAACAATATGCCGAGCATGAGACCAGCCTATGACGCATAGCAATAAAGGCATTATTTTTCCATATGAGAAATTGTTATTTGCGCAGCAAAATGAAAAAATGTACAGGTATAAGCACATAGCAAAGGCAGCGAGAAATGAACTCACAGCTGAGTGAGGGTGTGCGTGCGCTTGTATTGAGACCAAATTGAAAATAAACAAAGCACACTACGAATATCAAAAGTAGTTAAATTCCACAATGCTGCAGCAATAGCAATACCAACAACAACAACAACAAAAATAAAAGCAACACTAACAAACGCGACGAGGGAAACGAATAAAAATTCATATTACGTATACGCACCGTTGGACATCCGCATGCATGCCGTTCATGTGAGTGCGCACTCATACGCGCATATGCCGCAATAACAACAAAAACAACAGCAATAACTAACTACATGTAGAAAAGGCTGCTAGTGGTAGTTGTAGCGCCACTGCGGATATTGATGATGGCGATGACGATGACTCTGCTGCTACTTTCTGATTGCCAACAGGCAGCGTTCAATGCTTGTAAATTGATTGTCTGCGTGTAAAGCGTCTGTGTGTGGTGGTCGAGTGAGGTCCACCAGCAATGCAGATAAACACGGGCTATGGCCACACATATGAAGAGGATGTATGCTCACCACCGAATGCGTTTGTTTATTTTGTGCTTTGCATGGGAGCTGTGATGGCCGGCATTTGGAAATTGAAATATCTTGAACCGAAAAATACACTAATATACAATAACGCGCAAAACAAATACACAACCATGCACTTGGCAATACTTGTGCCTAACAAAAACAATACGGAGTAACGGTTTTTTCTATCTCTCGCTTCAGTGAAATGCTTGCATTTTTGATTGAAGCTGTGAGAACTTCCGTATGATGAATATCAATTTTTCGAATCATTACTTTTCGTCACTGAGCGCTACATGAAGAATGAGCACTCAAATGTTAGTTGAACTTGTTGTTGTAAGCACAATTTGATATTCTTTCAACTTTCTGTTTTTTTTTTCGCTATTTCTGAAATCATAATAGTTAGACAAATAATATGTTGATAAGAAAAAGATACTTAATGAGCTTCACGTTTCTATGCTTACAATTTTTGTAAGGAAGACGTGCAAAGATCTCGGGTATTCACAGCAGAATAAATCCCTGTATGAAGGATGATGTATACAATTTTTTTTGGCTTGAAGTCTTTTAACTAAATCAGCTTTGCATGATATGATTTAGAGTTACTTAGATTTATTGATTCCGATAAAGTTAAGTTAAAGGTAGTGGAAACTTTAGCGAACGATAGATTTATACACTTAAGGATAGAGAGCACATTTATTGGCCCCATTGTATAAGCATGTGAAAATACTGATTTATTCTTGACATAGAGAAACAAAAAACCAACAACTTGATCGTAGCAATTCTTTATTAAACGGCAGTTGACCCGTTCATAATTTTCGAAAAAGTCACAGCTCTAACCAAGCTTAATATATCGTATAGTAGTCATTGAGCAAAACTACTGTTGACTCTAAGTCAGATAGAGTAGAGTTTGGTATTGATAACACGCTATGTGGAGGAAGTGTATCTAGCGTCGAATTAATGTAAATTTTTCATTCGTTGTAAAAACTTTCACTAGTTCTGAGCATATATTAGGACAAGCCTATAAAGGCTACGGAGGCGCTTATTCCCACTCCCTCTGTTACTGCGCGACAGGAAAAGGACGAATAAGGCGGTAAAAAGAAAATCGGGGTAAAATACCAGTATGTTTCATCAGTTTTCAAAAGATAGTTGAGAGAGAGCCGTAGTATTTTCATCCATTCGGAAGACATGAACTAAGCAGAGTAACCACCATCTCTTAATTTGTTGAAGTGTGTCAATGTCTTCCTACAGCCCATCGTTCCATAGACTGTGGTACTCACCCTTGTCAAAGCGCAAAAGGACATAAATCTTTCGTAGAACCTTTCTCTCAAAAACTCGTAACCGTAACTCATTGCGTCTTAAAGCAAGACGGGGATGATGAGTGACTTTTAGAATTCGGTCTCTGTTTGTCGAGAGAAGACTTTACTGCTCAATTGCTTACTCAGTACAAAGTAGCAAGTTTCTGGCAAGATTTATTTTGAGTTGGATTTCACTCTTAAATTCCTATGGTCAATGGTCAAAGGGTCAAGGGATAAGGAGTTATCCTTATCAGTTCTTTTCGACGTATTCGAATAATTCGGCCTGCAATCCATCGGACTCGTCATTTTGTTCTTTAGGCGGGCAGTTACTTCTTCATGTTTAACGGAATAATGGCAATGAAACGTATATTTAGAAGAACTGTGAAATTTTTCTTATAAAATCATTTCACTAATTTCTGAGAAATCGTGAATAATGACTTTGAGAACGATGTTATGAGAAAAATAATTTCAAAGATTGAATTAGCAGGATAGTCTAGTCTGAGGATCTACACTTTAATTGCTATTACTATGAATTTTCAGAAAAATATTCTAGACATATTATAGTATTTAAGAAAAAAAAATAAAAACATCGATTATTTGAAATCTTAAAACTCATGTAATCTCTTAAAAATTCGATATATTCGTAGCGCTTGTTTGATGGTATAAAGAATACTATTAAATGTGCGATGGATGCGGCAAACTGGCTTCACTCTTTGCTCCCATTATCATATGATAATTTGAGTTAGTTTAACACAACTTCGAAGGGCTAACGCAATTGCTTCTGCTGCTAAATGTATCCGCTAGGCGTCACTGTAGTCGAGGTTATACCAAAAGTTCAGTATGTCTGACTTGTTTTTTAAGAACACGCTGCTAACGGAACGAAAAGTTATCCTCTAAAACAGGAGATAAAAAAGTTATACACTAAGTCCCAGACACGTTATTGCTACAAATGGGATGTATAGAACCTATAGCACCCTACATAGTTACATTTCTCATGGCATAAAGGCTATACAAAGATTTATCTTGATCTTGGTGGATCAGCTTAGTTAACAGCTGTTTGTCAGCGGTGCCAACAAGTGGTTAGCCCTTTCGGAAGAGAAGGACTTGTGTAAAATAAAATTTCAGATGGATATCTCAAAACTGAAGGATTAGTTCACATACCATACGATACGATATTTATGTGTTATATACGGACGGACAGTTGGACCGACATGCCTAAAACGTTTCAGCGCAGCACGCTGTTCATTTGTGTATTATATATGTATATTTTATAGAATTTCTAACGTTTACTTCTGCTCTGGGTTTGTAACTTCATTTTAAGTTTAATATACCCTATTTAGGGCATCAAAAGTCGAAACAAAATTATTGAATATCGCATATACTTTTTAAATGAGCATATCAACCAATAATGCCATCAATATACTGTTATAACCAGTTTGTGTTGCTTACACTTTAAAAATCTAACTTTTTTTGAATACGTTCGACAAGTCTTTTGATTGATTTGCAGTAAATTACATATCTTTGATTGCGTTGTGAGTATCTAAATATAACTGCAATTAAATGGTAGGTATGTTTACATAGAAACCATAAAATTTAAATACCATCCCGGTATGTTTCGAGCAAAATGTACCCCATAAACGGTACAATGCATAAATAATATTACACAAGCAAAACCAATCAAACGCAAAAACGAAAAGAGTCAATCAATTTCACTTAATTCATTCTCAAATTGAAAGCAAACCTGCGAGTGCGCATAGCAATTGAGCGCTGGGTGTTAACCCAGAGCCCGGAGCAAACAATAAAGACATAACCAGATTGTGTATAATCGCGTAGCAGCACATCACAGCATCAATACATTTACGCTTTAACATATTAATAATGGAAATTTAACAATGTACAACAGGCGTAGGGTTGCCAACGAGGGTTGCTCCGCTGCGCGCACTGAATGAGTCATGCCAAGCGCAATACCGAGAAAACACCGTGAATTGTGAGAGCAATCACAAAACCATACCGCCAACACAGTAACAACAACAATAGCAGCAATTTAACTGAAATAGTCACAAAAATGACAATACTTTATGCGAAACAACAACAACCACAACAATGTATGTATGACAAATTGCTGCCACGCCGCTGAAAATAAGAATACATGATTTGAGAACGGTTACGGTCATGTTTTGCATGACAACTGCCGCCTCAACAGTCGCTGGCACCAAATCGAAAAAAAAGTAAGGAAGCCCTAAGTTCGGGAGTAAACGAACATTTTAAAGTCAGGAGAATAACATAAAATGAAAAAAGTCAACCAGAGAATCGGAATCTAAGCAATTTTATATATATTGAAAGTAGGTGTGATGTTAATACGATTTCGATACTGTGACAATGACAATGTGAGAAGAGTGTCTCGTACTAAATTTAATCAAAATCGGTCAAGCGGGTCCCGAGATATGTGATTTCGAAATAAAGTGGGAAGCGCCATGCCCATCATCCCATTTTCACAACGGCTCCCATAAAGCTCCGTCAGAGATAAAATTTAAGGTCTCTGGCGTAATTAGTTATGGATTTTTGCGTTTTTAGTAATTTTTCACAGTACCGTTATATGGAGAGTGAACGGGTTCTTCTAATATTTGTGCTAGGAAAATTTGATTGCTGTAGCTTTGGTGGTTTAGGAGATATGGTCATTAAACTTATTAGTTAGCGGTGCCACGCCCTCACTTTCAGAATGTTTTGCCCACAGGTTCCTCTGCTGTGATTGCCTGCTCTAAATTCCAGTTTTTTTTTTTTTCTAAATTTAGTGCTTAGTTAGGACACTTCATTAATTTTCGGTTAAAGACGTTTTGTGGGCGTGGTAGTGGTCCGATTTCGCCCATATACGAACTCATACTTTTCTTTTACTAAAAAACGGGCAAAGCAAGTTTCATCATCAATAAATCACAATTCTCACTCAAGTTACAGCTTGTTGCACGGACGGGCGGACGGACGTACGGACGGACAGACAGACAGTCATACGAATTTCAACTCGTCTCGTCATCCTGATCATTTATTTCTAAGATAGATAGCTTAATTTTAGCTGATACAAACAACCGTTAGTTGAACAGATTGCAAGGGTACAAAAAATTACGCCTCCATTAGCATTTAGCATTAAAAGCGTAAATGTATTAGACTAGCGCGGGCAGTTCGCCTATCAACAAGCGTCGCCAACGTTGTCTAGACGAACCATAAAATATGCTCAAAAACTTATGTATTTTTTATTGTTTTTGTTGTTGGTGCACATTTGCAATTACTAAAAGCATTTATTGACTGTATGCTCTTCCTTCCGGTGCGACCAATGTGCGCGTTTTACGCAACCAATTTCACTCAGCGCAATGTAGCCAACGCAAACCTTACGTACATACATACGTAATTGTATGTGTATGGTTATATATTTAGATCAGCTAGCAACAATGGCGGCAGTACGCACACACCAGTAGACGGCGGTAACACTGCGTAGCTACTACTTTAAATAAGATTTCGTAAACGAATGGTATATCCTTTTCAAATGCATGCAAACTACGTATTTGGTTGGGAAATGGACATACAAATAGACAGTATGTGTGACACTTGTACATTCACATACACATATGTTCACTTACATATGCATATTTGTGTGATGAATATTTTTGTTAAGGCGCGGGCGGACACTTCCATTTTCTAACAATCATATATAAATAGCTACAAAGTCGATAATAGAAGTGGAGTTTTCTGCTTGCTGGATGGCAAACTGTACACAGTTTCCACCTAAACTTCTAAAACACTAAATTGGTAAACATTTTTAAATCGCTATTAAACTTGTTCAGCAATGAGTCAATAAGTTCGCAAGCTGGTTTTACGTGAAGTGTTTTGCCAGGAAATTTATTCGCCAGCGAAAAAAACAGATTGTAATCTCTTGGTGCCAGGTCCCGACTATAAAGGGGATACATAAGAACCTTGAAACCGCTTTCGCTGTTTGTGGTCTATCGTTGTCCTGGTGGAATACAATTCATCCCATTATTCCTTCTGACTGCCTTATTGCTGACGGAGTCCGTTGTGGTTTAACGTGAGTTCCTGCCTGCGAAGGCCTAACCCCCCGATGCTTTCTATTGCTAGAAGCACATAGATCAAAACAATGCTTTGATCAGCGCCCCAAAGCACGAGTGCATGCACCTGCACCATACTCTGGAGAACCAAAGCATGAGTGCCGCCACACTTATACTTTGGTTCCAATTGGTTTGGGTGGACAAGCACACCCTAGCCACCTTGGTCGGGTATGAGACCCATCTAAAACCTCTGCCGTACTCTGGGTCCGGCACCCGGYCGCAGTGCGACTCCACACCGGACTAAATGCCCTTCCTGCATTTAGGTCTAAACCACAGGCACCACGAATCTCCACAAAGGGCCAAAAATCCAATGAGCAGATTGGAGTTGGTGGTACCATGTTTTAGTCTTTGGTGTGACTTGTAGCTTTCGCTACTGCCAGTTGAGCCCTCAAGAACTCCTAAAACTTCTTAAGAACTCAACTGTATGTGAATTGTCGCTTGAAAAACCGACAATGCCTTATATTAATTATAATTAGAATTCAAGCTGAATATTATAGCACTTACTCTGACTTTTGACCATGCTGACATTTAAACAAAGACCTGAAATGTCAGACATAGTGCATTTGGATTTTAGTCGCCTCCTACGACAGGCACGCGTTACCACGGGTATATTCGGTTTCCCCCCCAACCCAAGGGGGGTCTCCCCTATCCGCAGGGGGACCTTATTGCTGATAGTACAGTTCCGTATTAAGCTGCTAATGCCAGAAAATAAATAGCGAAAACTTTGTGACCTTCACTCCTGGCTTGGGCACGGTTTGCGCCAGCTCATTCTAATTCAACTATCACTTTTATTGACGCTATCTTGAATGCCTTACTCCTCATCATCAATTACCATCCGTTTAATAAATGGATTTTATTTTTTTCCAACTCTTTTTAAATGCAGCCTTTTTAAATAATTTCAAAAGAAATTTCTTTGTGCAATGTTTGGCATCTGTGCCATCAAACCAGTGCTTACATAATGTTGAACTCAATGTTTTCAACTATGTTTTCATTATTTATGAAAATTAGTCTTCCAGAGCGGATCGTTGACATCAAATTCTGTCTGAGAATATTGAATGAGATCTGGTTAAAGTATTTCTAAGCCCCGCATATGCCATCTGACTTAATTTTTTAAATCGTCTACACTTCAATACCAAGAAACCTCTAAAGTAATATAGAAGGTGTGTTCAAAAGTAAACAGAACTTTTTGAATTTAGCGCCCCATGTTGCCGCCATCTATATGTCGCCTGGTGCCCTATCTACTATCTTTATTGATTGTCTAGTGAGAATTTCATGACATTTCATTGATTAGAAGTGAAGTTATTGCATTCTAAGTGTAAGTATGTTTGTATTATCGGTGCGAAAATGAGCTTCGAACAAAGAGTCAACATTAAATTTTGTTTTAAAATTGGAAAAACTTTTAACTAAACGTTTCAATAGATGAAACCAGTTCATGGCGATGCTTGGCTATCCCGTAGCAGAGTGCACGAGTGTTTTCAATGTTTTCGTTTTCACAGTCGATCAACATGTGGACTAATCAAAATCCGTGATCACCGGAAATTCCATCGAAAGTGTGCGTGAATCAGAAAAAAACAGCCGAATTGAACATCTCCAAAACATCGATTTATCGCATTTTGACAGAATGGGCTAACGAAAGGTATACGGTTTGTTCCGCACAAATTGACTGACGACCAAATGAAGAGTTGTTAGGCCATAATTTCGGCCCCTTTTTACGAATAACTTCGCATAAACGACGCATAACACTCATAGCATTCATATAGTATTCCTTGTTGACAGTTTGGTCGGTCGGAGGGAATTCGAAGTGCACCACTACTCGATAATCGAAGAAACCATCAAAGTTATAGATTTTTGACCTGCTTTGATGTGTTTTTTTCCGGCTTCGGCTCGCACTTTCTACTGTTCAGCCGATTAATAGATCCAATACTTATGGCCGGTAATACTTAATACGTTTCATGACATCTTGATAGTCGGAAAGCAATGTTTCAGACATGATAACTCCTTAAAGTGCTTAAAGTAATAATCTAATCTGTGTTATATACATATAACTTTCGGTGACAACTAGCAATCAAACTGCCAAAAAATAGGCTAACAATAAAGCTTTGTTGTTTTATTTAAGCAATATTTTCCCTCTTTTAAGACAATGCTTTGTGGTCTAAATTCTGTCGATCTTGCTCCCAGCGGATTGTCTATTAAACGTTAAAGACGAATTGACAATTCTTTTAGGTTATATTGACTAAACGTTACCGCTTCAATAAGCGCTTTATGAAATCTTTCTCTTTCAAAAAATTAAAATGAACTTTTTAGAACTATAAGTAATCCGAAAAATATTTGAAATAGCAAGCATAGACACGCTTATTTGATTTACAACTCACTTAATGTTTACCAAAGGAAATTATTTGTATGGAAGTGAGCAATGAAATAAATATTTTGAATTTAACTCCAATAGCAATAAGAGCTAACAGAGCTTCACTAAATTTTAATGCTTTGAAAGCAACAAAATAAAATTCTAAGCACTTTCTTATTATCTCTGTGTCATATGATTATAAAATAGTGTGTTTTATGCTAAAGTAAATCTTTAATTCAGAAATTATAATTAATTTCGAACAATTCACATGCAAATTATATGAATTTCTGTTTTTGTTGAAAATATCATTTGCTACGGATATTCAATTGTATGACTTTATCTTAGTTTGTAGTTGTTTGCACAGATTTGCTTAAATACGCAAATAACTGTAAATAATGCAGTATAACTGATGTTCGGCCCCAGCAGTGAAAAAAAGAAAGACGGGCTGTCTAAAGCACTAGTACTGACATAAATACTGTAAGGCTATCAAACAACTGGTACAAAACTCTGCAACCGTTTGACCGTGGATGAGCTGTTCTCATTTTGTAGTGATAATTTTTCTACAGGTATCGTCTGCTCAACAATCTTTTCGAAACTTCTTGAACAGCGTGTGATTGATACCTCCTAGAACAGCATTAGGTTCAAAAGGAGACGCTAAAATGTTTTCGTTGTGGTAGCACGGGAACCAGTTTGGAATTATAATGAACTAGTTATGCACTGGTTTGGTATAACTCGACTTTTGCCTACTCTATTCGGTTAAATAACATTTTGCCATAATTACTTATTTGTTAAATCTACTCAATACAAATGCCCGATAATGTCGAATATAGTCTTAGCAATCAAGCTCTGGCACTAAGTACATTTAATTTGACTTCAAAGTGAAAATAAGTTAATATCTGCTTATGTATGTATTATATATCAATAACGCACTATAATTATTGGTCTTGTCAAGCACTTTGTTGCGTCACTGCAGATTATACAGTTTATTGCACAATGTTCTGAAGTGTGCAACAAATGAAATGAAATTTAAAGCGATTGTGAAAACAAACAATATACAGTGGTGTTCAAGAAATATGGTTGATAGAAGAGGAATTCTTGTCATGGGTATTATTTAGTTTATAATTTAAATATAGAAAGGTATTAGTTTTATAACAAACTGTTAAAAAATTTTAATAATTCAAATTTTATAATTTTACTCCTTTTTCTTGGCACAGCAACTGTTGGTCAGTTTTTGCGAAGAACACAAAAGTTCAGCAGTTTTTACTATACTTTGCGAGATGACGCCACTTATAATCTCCCATTTCAGACAAGTTTCTATGCACTTTGTCCTTTCATTGGATGCGTGGGGTCCCATGGGACTCGAGTAGAAGGCGTATTTCCTTGCAACATTCTATCCGAGGCGCATTTACACCGAATGCGGCCGCACTTAAGCCATCATTAAGCTCATTGTGCTCCCGGATTGCAATCTAATTAATTCGTATCCCGCAACTCAGTAGATTTGGCAAAAAACTTAATTTTTTCCTTCCCAGCTGCCAAATATCTCTTACCTAAGAGTACTGGGAGCCATGGAATTTAACCCACCACATCCGTCGCTTGTACTTTTCCAATTTACTGTATATGTTTTTATAAAGGTAGGGTACCTGGGATGACCCCTACAATATTACTAAGTTCCCTTTTGCTTACTTGTAGAAAAAAAACCCTTTTGGTCTGTTTTGCTTTGTCCACTATCAACACTACTTCAAAGTTACTTTGCTGTATGCCCTGCGTTCCAAGACTTGAGATGTTCGTCTAGAGTCCACTGCTACAAACAATTACTGTGAGGAGCTGAATGGTTTAGGATAGCTTAGGCGCAACTCGTTTACCTTTTCATTTTATTCTATTCCTATATAACTAGGTACCAAAATGATATTAATCGAGTTACCTACTGAAAGTCTCTTTATGGCCTGTTTGCTTGCCATTACACAGTGCCCTTTGGCTATCCATTTGAATGTTTATGGACTTGGTGGTTAGAGATGAAGCCGACGTGGCACTTTCTATTATGCGATTTCACCCAAAAAGTCCGTGTTGTTGTCGTCGTTAAGTTGTAGCAACCTTCCTCGAATCCATCGGTGAATATGTAGATTTTGCCGTCGGAACTGTCACTGACAGAACCATTAATCCTTTTTTCTCTACTGGGGATCGAAAACTTTGTTTTTAATTTTTCAAAGATCTGCTTTCTCGGTCGCAATGTCGGCTTAGTCCGAGCTCCTTAGCGAGGAAGAATATGATACAATGCCCGTAATGTCGCCAAGTCTGGCTCCAATGGCTTCAAATCGTATGGCGGCTGGCCGTAAGAATTGCCTCAGAGTGAAGAAAACTCCAGCCAAAATTTACCGTATTTTGATGAAAATTTATGGTGAACATACTCTAGTCGAACAAACGTGTCTAGAGGGACTTGCACGATTTGGAAGTGATAAATTTCGCTTTTAAGACAAAGAACGTCCTGTGCAGCGAAAGGGGTTTGGAAATAAGAAATTGGAAGCATTACCCTATGAAGATTGTTGCCAAATATAAGACGAGCTCAAGCAGCCATTTCAAAACGTTTCAAAAACGGCCAGATCCATTGAAAAGCAAAAAAAAAAAAAATTGACATATGTTAGTTGCAAGAAAAGTTAAAAACTATTTAGAATACAGCAGCTGGGAAGTGTTGTCAAACCCAGATCCTTGTAATTAGGACTTTGACCTTACTGCCTACCATTTATGCCGTTCGATGCAAAACGTATTCGCATCGGAACAGACAATCAAAATATGTTTTAGCTTCGGTTCTCGGTAATGTATAAGGACTTTAACTCCTTCTCTTATAGAAAATATTTTTGGAGTAACAAACTTTAGTTTGCTCTACTATAACTTCAAATTGGTTTGAAAACACACTGTTCTATGATTGGTTCTTATCTTGGCTTGCATACCATAACTAGTCTTCAAATCATTAATTTCTAAGTTGAATCAATGCTGTTTATTCTTATTTCTAATGCTTGTTTCTTCTTTATATAAAGTAAAAATTTAGTTGTGGTTTGAATCGCTAACTCCATTATAAGGGTATTAAGAACCTATATTCACTCCTCGTTGAGTCATTAATATCTTCGCTATATTTTCATTCCATAACATTCGTATCGATGATATAAATATATCTGTTTTTTTTTTTACCGGCGCAGCAATGTGCTGAAAGTAACCTGAAGAGTTGTTCAAAAACATTTCGTAAGTTAACGGTATAGATTTATATCCTAAAAGTAGTGTTCGGGGATATGACAAAATCCAAAATTGTGCAAATTTTTCTGCTAATTCGTGATCTTGTACTTACGAACTCAATGACGTAACTAACCTTAAACTTTGAACCCTGCTCAGGTTCGGGCCACATAATCGATTAATTCGTTTAAACCCAAACTAACTTGACTCACTTGACTCTTGTCACCCCTAATATTGCGGTTTATATAACTATGCTTTCCTACTTGTTGCGGTAATATTTCATTAAATTACATAAATTCACCCAAAATGTATGGAAAATCCGTAATGCTAAAAGCCACAAAAATGTCACACAAAGCAAAGCAAAGTAATTACGGTTGATTAAGGAAAAACAAGTGGCACAGCACATGAAATTAAATACGAATATACATACATATAATTAATTAGTTGTTTAAATTATATTTAATCTAGAAACTATTTGTGGAAACCAGCATTCTCACACAAATATGCCGAAAATTCAATATTCAATAAATCTGCCGGCCAAGTTGATACTCAGTTGATAATTCAAAGCCGCTTCCTAATATTTAATTCAATTAAGTAAAGCATTTATATATTCAGCATTACATTCCACGATTGGTATGCGTACAAAATAATTAAATATTTGTGAAGATATTTAACTTACCGCATTACTTTTTACTACTTAAGACTCAAGACACAACTTTTAAGTTCAGTCAGCCAGTTTTTCGCAGAAAAAAAATATCGTTTGCTATTACTATTATATTTAACTGCACTTTTTGCAAGGGATACTACTTTTATTATTATTTTGCTTTTACTTTTATTACCCCATTTAGCCAATCACTGGGCTCATAAAGGCAATCGCTTTGCCAAACACTCAGGAGCCGACGTCTCAGGCTAAACTTCCGCCTACAATTTATGATTACAGACAGGCATAACAATGAAAAAATAGTAACTAAGGACGGTTTAAGTTCAGACGCAACCAAATATTAGTTATACTAAATATGTGTGTAATATTTGGAATGTTTTCCAAAAATATTGGGTAGGAAATCAGTGGTCGTGTCTGCACCAAATTATGAGCGGATTATGCTCGAATTTGCCGCAATATTAACAAATATCATAGGTGCCGTGTACACTTGGTTACAAGCGTTTATTAATATGCGAAATATTTACTAGAAATGTACCAGAAAAAACGACGTTGGTAACAGAACAATTGAAAAGTCGCCGGCCTAACATAGTTAAACACATTTTTTTTTTTATTATAAAATTCGTTTTTTGTTTTATTTATTCAACATGGCTCCCTTCAGGAGTTATATACTGCTTATGGCGGTCTTCCGACTTTTCGGTATCATTTTTGTAGTACTTTTTGTTCTTTGCACCGAAATAGGCCGCCGTTTCGACGATCACCTCTTTTGATGTAAGAACCGGAAATAGATATTGGCGGCCAGATTTTTAGAATACGGTGGATGCGGAAACAAGTCGAAGCCCAGTTCAGGGATTTTTTTCATCTTGGCGGCCGCTTTCGGCAATTTCATCCTTCAAACGGTCCAATAACATTTAAGTAATAGTTGCTGTTGATGGTCCTTCATTTTCAAGGAGGTTATGACTGTCGATTGGACCTCGGATATAAATTATGGAGCTATGTGTCATGCATTGTCACACATCAATGTAAAAACTCGGCTTTCTTAATCTTAAACATCTCCAAATACTGCTTCGAATCATAAACCCGTCGTTATTTTTGGTCAAAGGTGACCTCACACGACATCCACCTTGCACAAGTCTTTCTCATATCCAAATATACATGAATGCTAAGTTCTACACGACCAGTTGATATCCCCTGAGTGCCTGCTATCTCCGACAACTTCACTTTATGTTCATTCAAACTTTCCGAGGCATGGCGCGTCATGTCGTATGCGCTATCATGTGCTCATATGTCGGTGCTCATATCACCGTCTCTAAACTGAGCATATTAATCCTTGATGGTTGATTTTCCTCGGTCAGTGTTCGGAAACTCGTCATCAAGTTAGGCCTTAATTACTATTCCAAATGTGAGAGATTTGTCAACCTGTTTGTTTACAAGTCGGTACACTTCTGTTGGTCGTTGCGATGTTTACAATGGATAAAAATATCGAACAAAGAATTCGTCTCATATTTAGTATTTCTAACAAAATTTCGTGTGCGGAATTGTTGCTAATGTTGAAAAAGCCTTACGATGGTTCAGTTTTATCAAAAGCATAACCCTACGAGTGATACAAAGCCTTCAAAGACGGTCGAGAGATCGTTGTCTCGTACTGAACGATCTTCGATCTCTTCAACTGATAAATATAGACAAAAGTGAAGGCAAGTAAGCCCCTCATCTCTTGCAAGGCCGTTCAAATGGTTTTGGAGAATATTTAAGGTATGAAACGCGTTTTTGCTCAACTCGTCCCGATAAAGCTAAATTTTTTTCGCATCGAACCACGATTGTGACCGAATTTGAAGCCAAAAAACGCAATGAATGCCATTCATCAACCATAGTCTTCGCCAGATTTCGTTCTACTGATTCTTTTTTCTTTGCAGTAAATATTTTGCATTTTATTTACAATTCGCCTCGTCATGGAAATACTTTTTTTTTTATGACAACCATATATCCATATTGATTATATCGTTTCATGCCAGTGTAAATAAACAAGACGACTGTACTCCTACTCGAACATTTGTCTGTAAAGAAGCCGGAATTTTTTCCTCTACCCAAAGCAATGTCAGCAGTTGAAACGGATGTGAAAAACAACAAGAGAAATCAAGTGTGCATATAAATTTTGTTCTTGTATTTGTGAGTGCGTTAAGTGGTGCAAGTGTAGAGTCGCATTTGCGTGAATTTAATGGAGGCTGTAGGCTGTCTGCTATTCGCAGTCAAATTACTGCTGATGACGCAAAAACTATTCCGGTGAATCATACTTCAGTTGAGGTTGGAGTTAGAAATAAAGTTACGTTGCACAAGTAAGGGAGTTTTCAATAATTTTTGGGTGAGTCATGCAGTTTGTCTCTTGTGGTTTCTCTGGTACTTAGTATGACTGGGTTGTGAGTTTTTATTGTTATAAATCTTAATTTGAAGCTAGACTATTTTTGGTTCATTCGCTCAGTGATATCTTCACAAAGTACCGGGTTTTTTAATAGCGATGATATGATTTCTGAGTGTCATTTCGCCCATTTTTAATCTTTCGTATTCTGTAATATTATTTCATTGTATTCAGTAATGTTTATAATTTCATCATGTAAAAATATACTCAAGAACAACTTTTACCAATTATATAATTTTGTCATCAAAATAATCGTTTTCCAATTGCAACTTTTTGTACGCTTTTGCCATTTTATGGTCCCAATAATCGTCCAGTTTTTCTCGATATCCATCAAATTAATGAAAATTTCGAGCGTACATTTTCTTTACATAATATTCAAGTGCCAATAAGAGGAAGAACCGCTAGAGGTAATGAAAATATTGCTGCTGTTCAGGCATGCGTTGCTGTAGACCGCAATTTGTCGACTCCAAGACGTTCACACGAATTGGGACTCCCTCAAACCACAAACTGGCGGATTTTCAGAAAAGCTTGCCATACGAATGTGTGAATTGTGTGAGAACAAGAGTAAAAGCCGTGGGACTACCGGAAGCGTCGGGAATTTGCTAATTTTATTTTAGAGCAACTTGAAAATGATAAGGATGTTTTTCCGAAAATCATCATTTTCGAAACAAACCGGTTGATTGATAATCTAAATTGACAGATTGGTATGGTTTTTGTCTTCTGGAATTATCAGTCCGTACTTCTTTTGAAATGAAGCTGGCTAATTACTTATGGCCGCAATTGGAAGAAGTTCATCTTGGCAATATCTGGTTTCAACAAGACGGTGCAAGGTACCACACATTATGAGCGACAACCGATTTATTGCGAGAAAAGCTTGGAGATTCGATTACTTCAAGAAATTGTGACATTGAGTGGTGTCCAAAGACCTGTGATTTCACACCAGTAGACTATTTCTTGTGGAGCTATTTGAAGCCATTGCTCTGCCATTTGCAATAAAACAAACTCTCTCAAGCTTAAGAAGTCAATATTGCATTTGCTATGCCAGACATAGGACCCGATTTAGTGGAAAAAGTTCTCGCAAATTGGGTTAATGGAATTCATTTCTGCAAAAAAGGTTATGGAGGTCATTTCAATCATCATCGTGGCGGCTATCGGAACTTATTTATATCGATTGTACTTCACATTAAATAAAAAATATTTGAACTTTCTGAGGATCGCTTTTCCTCGTTTCTGTACCTGTTCTGCAGCAAACATGACGGGCTTTCGCTACAGTCAGCAAAGTAATGATTCTTTCTTTGGTATTTTCAAGAGAATTTAAAAATCCATTGGAATTGAAGGAGGTGTTTACAACTTCTGTTGGATGTGGTGGGCCTTAAAATAAATATAAATGTTGCTGAAAATCAAAAAATAGGCGGAAGCTCAGAGAAGACAAGTGTACCAAAAGTCAAACCTGGAACACTCTTAAATTTGCAACCGATGAACGAAAACAAAGCTAAGCATTCCCGAGACTGTAGAAAAGAATGCGTACTTAAAAGCGAAAATAATGGAGAACACATATCCCAACTGTTCTTAACAGTGCAGGCTTCACTCTCGTGACAAAAAATATTGCAGAATAAACATGGGAAATTGCTAAATGAGATGCCAATAAAGTACATAAAACCAAAGCTGCATTGCCAACAAAAGCGATTTTCAGATTAGCGCGACACACAACCCGAATATTCATATATACTCAAAGCAATACAGCAAATACCGTTAAGTCTAAATGGCGACATAAAATTAAAGCATTTGAGTGTACGGCAAGGCAAGTGCTGCACCGCGGACGGTCAGGGTTGCATTGCTTTGTGCGCTTATGACACTGTCTTACGCATATTAAGCAGTCCATTCTGCAAATGATAGAGCTGATGACAGAAGATAGCACATATATATATATTTATATACATATAATGAAAATGTGCATGCTACACTTTCGCAGTTTGTGTGTGCGTCGGTTTGCGCCTGGTTACCTTTGCTGCAGAGTTCGTCGGAAGCCCTGCAGTCACCAGCAGGAAGGCGACCACTAATTGCATGCGGTTTGCTAAGCGTACGCCGGTCTTGAAAGATGCAGTTGCCTGTGACTAACTGACTGGCCTCTGCGTGCCCCTATGTGCGGGCGTGGATTGACGTTTAAGGCTTGACTCGGCCACGCGCTGACATGCGGCAGACGTTGATGACATTATATGATAATGATGCTGTAGTGGTGCCGGCGTTGTAGCGTGTCTCCTAACCCGCACACCTTGCGGATTAATAATGCATAGTTTTACTGCAAATTTCGTTGCAATGACTGTTTGATGATGCTTGGAATTTACTTATTATTGAGTATTATGGCTGATTGGCTTAAAATGTATGGAATTTCAAGGTGCAGCGGAATTGCATTAAGTCTTTTTTATCTGAAAGAGTTGTAGATAATTGTGAACTATCAGTTCGTTTGAGTAAAACTATATTAAGCTACGCTCGCCTGAGCCACAAATTTAGTATTCGTATAGACTTATTATACTCTGAAACATATTCCTACATACCCTGTTCTCTACTTAGATATCTTTACAACTCTGAAGATAACTCAATGAATCCCTTCTTCCACGATTAGCGGATTGCTCCAAGATCAAAAATTTTTTGCTAAAGCTTTGATTTTTGCTAGCTTTTAAGAACCGAATGGGTTTGAAAATATTTCTACTTATACTTTGTATTCAATTTCTCTTCATTTTCATTATGCATATACCTTAGTACTATCCAAAGATCCCCTCATCTTTGACCATGTCTCACCATTAACTGACTAATACTTTGATCAGTATGTGGAACATTAGAGGTCGCGAACTCTCGAGACGTATCGAAAGTTCTTCACATCTCTTACAATCTTTGACTTTAACTTCTCTGTTTGGAAGCGAGAAAGAACATTTCGTTTAGTGCAAGTTTCAGAACTAAGTCGGGTTGGATACGATATTGTGTACGAAGTAATTTGAAAAGAAATTAATGACTTCAAATACGAGCCATGGGTTTTACATAGTCTTTTATAGATCTTGAAAAAAAAAACCTTTCAATCTCAGTATCAATACTCCGTGTCGCAATGCGAACATTCACATCACGGTGAGCTCAGGATGGGCAGGAAAACAATTACCTTCCAGCGATTCTAAATGAATTATCGCAAGAACGAATTCAGTACTCACATTACGATTGGGAGGAATCGCTGGCATGGGCTTTTGAATGTTTCTGGTTTGGGGTCTTCAATATCAAAATAAGAGAAATTGGGATTTCAGGTGAATTTCGTGATCTACACGCATATCAGTATCAATACTTCAAATCTCCATACGAGAGATTTTAGACAATACTTTCGAAGGGAGTACAGAAATATTATTCTCATCTACATATTAACACTCTAACAACGAATACACTCGACAGTATTATCAGAAGTGGAGAGAATCTCTCTGAGCTATTGAGAGCTATTGAGAGAGAGCGAATTTAGTTCATTCACAAAGTCACACATACGGTTGGGGGCAATAGCTGGTATACGCTCTTAATGTTTCTAGTTTAGGGTCAATAACAAAATAAGTGAAATTATGATCCCAGGTGGCTTTGATGACCTACATTCATACTACCGCGTTCCTATTAATTAGAGCCCATAGAGCGAAGCGATCTCGTTAAGGGTAGGTCGAACATCTTCAGTTCTTGCACAAGTACCTCTACTTGGATCACACGTTGTAACTTCGAAATAAGAAGTTAAATAATAAATAAGAAATAAGAGTATTCTCATTTCTTCTGTGATGTACTGTCAGAATTTCAAATTCTAATTAAACTTTGGTCAGCTTGTTTGAGCTGTTGCATTTCAGATATAAATCTTACAAATCTTTTGGTTGCTCTACTAAGTGCTCTCTTCATTGCGGTACACTTATGTGGCAACTTTTGTGTGAGCACACACACGCACACATATAAACATATGTATATATAAATAAAATATCGTATGTGTATATATATGCTGCGTTAAATATGCAAGTCCATTTGTTTGCCCACTTCCTATTCTCGCACAGGATATAACCACTTTACCTCCGCTCGACCTACATGCCGTCTGCGCTGTCTTTTTACAAATAAATGCGGTGTGTGTGTGTGTGTGGGTGTTTGCCTTTCTCTCCTGCAGAATGCAATACTTAGCTGTCTGCCAGTTGGCCTGTCTGCCGGACACGCTGTTATTCATGCATGCAGATTTCCAACTTGCCACACAGACGCTCACCCACAGCCACACACGCACAGTCAAGTGCAATTATTTTATGTTTTTTATTTGTTCGCTTTTTTTATCGCTTTTGTTCGTTTTGTTGGAATCTTGATTGACGTATGACGCTTAAATGGCAAATTAAATTCCACACAATGTCCTTAGGGTACCTGTCTTTTACGCTGCTCCCTTCCATTTTGTCTTCTGACTTTTATGCGGTCTTCTGAATAGCAGCTAAAGAATGACCGCAATGAATGAAGCAGCAGCAAGGCATTTGGCAAAAGAGAAAAAAAGCACCAAAATTGCTAAAACGTAGAAAAACATAGAAAGACATAGAAAACGTAGAAAAAACATCGAAAAGCGTAAAAAGCATAGAAAAGTGTAAAAAGCATAGCAAGTCACACAGTGATAGCGCTTGGCAGTTTAAGGCTCATCAGTCAAATACTACTGCCAGGATACCAAGTCATGCAAATAAATTTGTTTGTATACGGAAATCAATACATACATACATGTACGTATGTAAATGTGTGTCTGTGTGTGTATAAGTACAGCCTTTAGCTGATAATTTACCGTAAATACACGTTCAGTGCGAGCCAATGTAAAGCAATGCCATTTAGTACGCTTTCATTTGGCAGTGAGTGTGTGTGTCCATTTCCTACTTTTTTCCATTTCACCCTTTCCTCGTTTCTCTCTGTGAATTACGTTTTGTTTTTGTTGCTGTAGCAATTTTTGATGTTTTGAATTGCAGAGATTTTCTGTTTTGAATGTTGTCGTTGTTTTACTCTTGTTTTCTCCTGCAAATTTACCGTAATTGTTTTTGTTTTGCTGTTATTTTTTGGCCCACCATTAATTGGCAGTCGGAAATAGCTTTAAAGCTGGCCTGACGCATGCCTTGGCTTGCATCAAGTTCGCTGTCAGTTGAGCTGTTAAGAATGCATACCCACTTGTATTCTTAGCAAATCTCCAATGACTTGTGATTTTAAAATTCTCTCTTTTATTTTTTGCCTACGTCAATTGCTGCCTCAAAAATGATTTTGCATGAAGTCCTTACATGTTCTTGTGTTCTTTTCTCCTGTGTATTTTCTTATGCGAAATTTTTTGGGGATTTCATTTTACTCTTTCTTGCAATTGAACTAAATAAGTTTTAAACTTTTCGTAATTCTATGAGGTTCAGGGGATAATTCAGGTAATTTCTTGTAGGAAGATTTGTGATAATTTTGCTTTTAAGAGCATTTCTCTTACTGAGAGTTGGTAAACTTTCCGCGTTATTTTCACATAGACATCTTTACACCTTTCAGAAAGGTTTGCAGTGAAACGACAGGCCCACCTTTTAGAACTATATGTTTTTAAATTACAATTTCAATCTTTCGTTAGAAGAAGTTGTAAGCTCGTGGTTTCGAAGTCGTACTAAGAGCACCTAAAAGATCGAAAGAGCTTTACTTCCTACACACAAAAAACTAAACCAACTATTCCAAATAATTTCTATAACAGAGGAGCATAGTTGATGAAAAGGAAAGTCACTATTAGGGCTTTATTCCGATAGATCAGTGCTAACTGCCGACGACTCCAAAAGTTTTTTGAATAAAAATGAATTGAAATAATCTGGATAAGACAAATATCTTTGTTCTAGACGTTTCCCATGTGAGACTAAAGAAATAAGATCCAAGTTATATCAAGCCTTTTTTAACTAAAGTGCTATAGTCTGGAAGCATAATCTCAGTAGTTTCCCCTATCCATATTCCTGATAATATCGGCAATGCGGAACAGAAAAAAATTTTTTTGTCTTACTGCATAGAAGACTATCGAACAATAATGAGATTCTTATATTATAAGATACACTTTCCCATTTTTTGATGGTTTTTTTTTTGTTCGAGAATTTTCCAGGTCAAATAGTTGGTAGAAATATTGGGTCAGTCATTTTCAGTTTCAAATCCAATGCAACCACAAAAAAAAAAAGTATTAGGGTTCTTCCGAATAACGTAACATCTCTGAAAAATAGCCTTTAGCCGGATAAAAACCGGGTCAATTTCAGTAACGTGGAACCGGCTGTCAAGGGAATTGTATTCAAACGATTCTTCCCGTTCTGGATACTGTACCAAGTTAAACTCCCACTTATCCAGAAGTGACACGACATATCAAACATACATCCAGCATGCAAGGTGTTCCTGCATGACTGTGACTCCATGGAAGCAGCAAGTTTTCTGAGCCTACTTTCGGATGACCTCGCTGACAAATTAACAGAATCTTACCACCCTTAGGGGAATAGAAAACTATTACAACAACAGCGTAAGGATGCCTCCCTCAGTCAATTAATATCTAAAGATGCAACTTCCTGTGCCTGTTTTAAAGAAAAAAGCAGAGGGCTTAAAATTAACCTTGAACACTAGAAGATCAGATGATTTTAGTTTTTTTCATATCTTCTTACCATTTCTTTGGGTTGCAGTGTTCTTACTTCAAGGCGAGTCGAAAATTATTACGTTTTGCTGTAAAGATTTCCCGCGATTTTTCCTCACATTTTCTTTGAATATATCTTCTAAATAAGTTCAGTTTAAAGCACTCAATTTCACGTCACTTTTAACTTTGATCAAAAAATACTGTCGCAAGTCAAACAGTATTCGCAAGTATATTTCAGTAATGTTTATCAAATTCCATTCAAAACAGGGAAAATTACGCAGATAAACAAATACAAATACAACTAGTTTCTTGACTTGTTTTCTTTCGCAAATCACTGCCAAGAAGAAGAACTTGAAACGTAATCACAACACACACACACACATTTTTACATCCGTTGGATGAGACACAAAGCACAAACAGCCTTGAAATCGCTGCGGTTGCCAAATCCCCCACAGAAAGCTCAGCAAATTAAAGATATCCTTTTTGACAGCAGTCATCAATCTTATGCAACAGTAGTAGTGATCCAAATGGCACATATTAGGATTATTTTTATATATAGATATGTAGGGACACAATAATTTGTGGCGTTGATTGCGTGTTTGTTTGCGTAGAGCCAAAAGCGTGTTTACATTGAAATTTGTGTATGTTTGCCTAAGTGTGTGTGTGTATGTGCGCTCTCTGTCGTGAATTCAACTAGTTATGAACTACTTTACAGTTGATATCAACTGCTTGGCTGACTAAGGGAAGGGGAAGTGACTACTTTTTTTTTTCTCAAAAGCGCAATTTTTAGATGTCATTTGTTCGTTTTCTATCAGAAATCTTTTAGTTATATAGTTAATTTATAAAAATTTCATATTCGATTCAATTACTAAGTAAAATGTATTAAAAATATTAGAGGACACGGATTTTTCATAGTTACGTCAAATTTTGAGTTAAAACACTGGAATAAAAAATAAAACCCGTTAACTTTGGCTGTACCGAAGCTATAATACCCTTCACAGGTGCATTTTTTATAACATAAAACGGCGATGAAAAAATTTTTTCTTGATTTTGGTTCGTAAATTTTTTGGCAACTACAAGATTTGCTTTTTATAGTATATTTTGGGATTAGAGAATAAAACCTATATAATCTGCACTGCCGTGGTGAAGAGTGATCCAAGACTTTGCCGCTTGGTTGTCCTGATTTTTGAAAGACAACTGGAAAACGAATGGTTTCGTACAACTCAATTTGTTTATTGTACTGCGATGTCCTAGTTGTATGGTTGCGACATGCCAAGTATAAAAAAGCAACCATTTGCTTCGAAGTGCTTCGTGTGCGAATAACTTTTGTTAGATAAGGCTCATCTTGAAACACCGGTACTGTTGACCACATTTTACTTTCGATCACATACCAAAAATCACATTTTAACCACTAACCACTCCCCGCATTCACCTGATATGGCAACGTGCGACTTCTTCCTATTCGGAAAAATGCATTTGGCCATGAAAGGAAAGCGTTATGCAGACGTAGGTGCCATTCAAAAGACTTGCATACTGACGGCCATACCGGCCAACGAGCGAAAACACTTGTTCAGCATGCTTTTCGACCGTGCAAAAAGCTGTATTGAAGCAGAAAGATATCTTTCATGATGCCAGAGACGTGTTTCGAAACACTCCTATGGAATTTTGTTTTTTAATTTCCCTCGACCAAACGAATTTTTTGTGCGATTGAAAAATTGTATGCAATCCTAGGTGAAAAAAGTTATTTTCATGCGATTTTGAACGTATACTGGTTCCACTAATGCCTGTAGTGGTATCATTCTCATGATATCCCACATGACGACCTTTCAATATAAGTTTGCTCACAGTATCAATAGCTTTCGAAACAAGAACTCATTTTAGATGACCTCCACGAAATTTATATTGGAGTGATCTACGATTCCGAACGAATTCCCCAAAAATATCAAAAGACACTGGTCCTTTACGAAGCTTCATCGCCAAAAATTTTATTAAGTTAATGAATTCACTGGTACCAAGTAAATCAACGTCGAAACTTCTAAAAGATAATTGCAATTTAATTCAAATTTATGACAGAGGTGAATATTTCAAATTACTGTAAACAACACAGATATCGCTCGTAGTCAAAATGTTCTGAGTACCTGTAACATAAAAATTACAAACTTTACGATAAAGTTGCAAATTGTAAACCTGAAATGTAAGAAGCAACCTACCTATATGCTATAATGATCCGATCTGGTCAATATTTTTCTAGAATAATATGTTCGTTGTTTTGTACAATATTTTATATTGAATATCATGGAGATTTATTGACAAATTAAAATATTTTCCATTGGTCTCAGTTGTGTGACAGCTTTATTGTACTCCATTCTATACTATTGTTTCGTAATTTGTAGCATTGCATTGCATACAGACAATCGTTAGAAGCAGTAGTATATCGAAACTGGTTGCAAAATCTTTCCAAATGACTAATAAAGTAGTCGAAGTTTGAAGTCGAAGAAATAGAAGTAAGCCTTGAGAGTCATAGTTGCTCATAAGAAAACGTTTTGTAGTTGGTATAAATTATTTTTTCTCACTACTTTGATTTCAATAAGGAAATTCTAACTGTAAACTTGTATTTTTCAGACTAGCTCATTAGGAAGTTGTAGTTTTTATTTAGTATTTTTACGGACTAGCTTGATGGCACCTTCAGTTTTTGCTCCCCTTCGACTTTTATTTGTTTAGTCTTAATTACAAAGACTATAATATTTGATATTGATGGGGCCTAATGAACTAATTACATATTTGGAAACGTGGAAAAATTAACGCTATAAAAAGATGTGGACCCCAAGATGGTACATACGATAATTGGAGCTGAAAACACTTCTCTATATCTGAATAGTTAAAATTATAGCTTTACTGCTTACTCTCCTTCCATTAACCTGACAGCTGTGATGACAAATCTTCAAATGTGATAAGCGTCAGTTTTGAACTTTTGACATACATATGAATTCTACAAAGGTAAAATTCGACGGCAACTGCTGTCAGTGCTGTTACTTATTTATTTTTACCCGCTTATTTGCATGAGAGCTCTCTGGACTCGTGAGTAATATAATATACTATATAACAGTGCACGTATTGAAAGCGCATGCAAGCAAATTAAAAGCTATTTATAGGATTCCAAATGCATTAAGCTGCCGAACTTGTGGCTACAGCTGTCATTTTGTCACTTCGTCTCTGCGCTACGACGCACTTGTCGTCCAGCGATTGTTTATCGTCGATAATGTTTGCGCAAACAAACATATATATATAAACACACACACATTACGGTGCATGCAGTGGTGTGTGGTCGTACTAATTAGCAAGCTTTTGTTCAATATATCAAATACACACACACATCTATAGATACATATATATTCTATTCGTATTTGTTTCCATTGGAAATTGTATGGATCCTTTTGTGTGGCGCTCATATTTTATTTGCTTGAATATTGAACCGATTGATTTTATTAAAGAGAAAATCTTTATTTTGAATTTGCATTATGTGTGCACTTTGGAAATTAATTATTTAATGCGAATTTCGAAATAATTGTGATTACGACAAATACTAATCCTGAAAATAATGAAAATCATCAGAACAATGATATTGTTTGCAATCAATCCTTTGTTTTGTGCGTGCCTTTGCATAAATATTTTAATTAAAATATGTACAAAGAAACCTAATAGGGGAAAGTTTTGAGGTGTGAGGTCGCCATTGTGAAAACTATGTTGAGGCTTGAATAACTTACAGACAATTTTTTCAATCTCATATATTGTCTAGAAAATTATGCTGCTAGTAGACAAACTGGCATTGTCATTTGTAACGGATTTTTCAATTAAATTTCTCGCTTGTGGAAGTTCAGATGCTGATCATAATTTTCGGCCGTTTTCAAGCATAAATCGGCCGTTACTAATACATTCGATATTCATACAAAGTTCATCAATCGACGCTAGCTTGTTGGCATAGACCATAAACTTGACGTAGCCCTACAGGATATAGTCTAATGGCGTCAAATCGCACGACCGGGGTGGCCAATGGACTAAGTCATTACGTGAGATAACACGTTTACCAAACTTGGTGTCCAATAATTCGATTCGGAGTATGGGTTCCGGCGCCATCCTGTTGCAACCACATATTTTCTAAGTCAATTCGGGCCAATAATACTCGATTATCATTGAACGGTAGCGATTCCCGTTTACAGTAACGTGCCGGTCTTTGTCATCATGGAAGAACTACAACCCACTGACTTAATCGGCCATAGATTACATGTGGATTTCTGCCTGACCAATAACGCATATTTTGCTTATCTAAGAAGCCATTCAACCAGAAATGAGCCTTATCGCTGAAGATGATTTTTCGATGAAAATTCCGATCATTTTGAAGTTTTTATTCAGCTCAATTCATGCACATACGACGACTCTGGTGGTCAAGCGGCTTCTGTTCCTGCATCAATTTAATCTTGCGAGGATGTAGGCTATGATCTTTTCGCGAAATTCGCCACAACGACGTCATAGAGATACCCAATATTTGAGAACGACGTGTGAGAGACTTGGGTCTTCCTCAATTGATGCGCTAGCGGCAGCAATATCTTCGACTCTTCGGGCACTTCCTCGTCCCACTGGCACTGGAACATTTTGGATTCAAATTATTGCGTTAATCGCTAAATTGTTGATCTGATGGGACGATTATGAGGACCATAAATTGGACGAAGTGATCTTAGCGTTGAGGCCACTGACCGCGAATTTCCGGAGTAAAATTTAATATTTTTCGACTCTTTGTTTGATTGTTTATGTTTCTATGATAAAACGGCAAACCTTGCTGAAGAGAAATTTAATACGGGGTCATTTGCTGTACCTAATGATTTATTTAATTTTATTTAATTCTAACGTTCCTATTGAAAACCCGTCAGTCCAAGTGAAGACCGACGCTATATGATGTTAGCTAAGGGAAGCGAGCCCATTTCGGCCATTTTCATGTTATAAGGTATTGATGTATACCATCGAGGTTTTCGAGGATTAGGGACGGATCGAAAGGTTGGGAACTATCCGCAGTTAAAAGTATTATTTCCATAATAAGTGACACTTTTGAGTCCCAAGTACAAAATTATATAGTTAAAGAGAAACATTAAAATGATTTTTAGATGAAACGCGTTCTTGCTCGACTCGTTCTGATAAAGACGAATTTTTTTCGCATCGAGCCACGATTGTGACCATATTAATAGCAATATTTCCAATGAATACCATCGATTAACTAACGTATTTACCAGATTTGAATCCGTGTAACTTTTTTCTTGTTTCTCAAACTCAAATTCCGCTCCACTGACCTCGTTTTCAATCCATTTAAGAGAAATCCAGAGTTCGATGAAAGAGCAAAAGACCATCCCAAAAAGTGCTTATGAAAAGTGATTCGAGGATTGGATAAATCGTTGGCATAATGATATTACATATGGTTGGGATTACTTTAAAGAAAACTAAACTAATATTGTTCAATATTTAAATATTTTGCGTTTTATTTTCAATTTCCGGGTACTTGTTTGTCACAATGTATGACACCGTGAACTTGTCACAGATCGTATGACAGCACAAAGTACTCGTATTATGTAAAAAATTTACATAACTCAGCACAGCTTAGGAAAAGTAAAGCTATATGTTACTTAATCGTATAATTGCCCAAAATAAACTATAAATAATGCAAAGTAGCTTAACATGGCAGACTCTCACGAAGTCCAATTAACTCATAAATTACGACTTTTTAACTTCTCTCGGTTGTTGCTAATGGTTTTGAACAAGTAGTTTTTGTAATTATCATTTTCAATCCCCAACGACTTTAATGACTAATTGGCATCGCCCAGCATACAACAGTGCTGAGTGTCTTTGGGAGTTATTCTTTTCACTGCATTTCTCTCAAGTATTTTTCGCACAGCTTACGATATTCAATAAGCTACTTGAGAGTTATTAACTCAGTCATTGAGTATCAACAGGAAGGTGGATGACACCAAGCGCCCGTAATTCACCCACTCTTAGTATTATTAGTTGATACATAGCGAGCGTAAGGACCACAATACAATGATGAGCAAAGGAGGTATTGAAGAGGTAATGAAAGATATGCTTCAAGGATTACGGCACAGTACTGGTGTATTTACACTTATCGATGTTGATGGCAAAGTATGTGCCGATGTACAAGGGAATCAAGAGCGATAAGTGCAATAATAAATGCAACGGTATTAATGTTCACTCCTCGGAGACGGGTGCACTGCGCTTAAAAACGAATATAATGGCAGAAAACCTTTTGAGGGGGCCGACTGAGGCATAAAGTAAAGAAAAGAGAATCTGAAAGGAGGTGCTCAAAGAAACATTGTATAAAGATTGAGTGACAAGAGGCTGTATGTAAGCTCCAGGGTAGCGTGAGGGACATGAAGAGGTTTGGGAGTTGAGGCGCAGCCATTTATGAGGCGGCCAGGCTGTAGGATCAAAGCGAAGGTAAGGTGTAAATATAGAATCAATACAAAGTGGCAATGAGCGGTTGAAGGCAGAGTAAATAATGCACGAAAGCAAAATATGAAGGATGCTGCTTTTTTGTTTCGTTTTCGTATATGAAAAAGAAATAAAAAGTAGGAAGAAGGTTTCGTAATGTGAAATTGAGTAATCCACCAATACGATTTCAGTATTCAAGGTACATCTGTACGAGAGTACATACATCTTAAAGTAAATGGCTTACGAGCATTGTGATGAATAAGCTGTTCTCATCTCTGAAGAATAAAAACACCTCGAGGTTTTCATCTACGGACTATTTACAACTATCTAGATCTATGTTTACAAATAGAAAAACTTTCGACCATCTGCTGTGATTGCAGCTTCTCGACTCCCAACCTTCCTTGACGTGCGTTTTTTGCTGCACAGAGGTGGTGTGTATCTTGGCTGCAACAAGGTCCGAGATGATAGTAAAATCTCGGAGCGTACGCACATCTAAAACACTGAAGACGTGTCTTCCATCTATCAGATCATGATCGATCTGGTTGGTGGCTTTTCGATCCGGATACAGTCGGCGAAGTCGATCAGCTTCAACCAATTTGGGAATGTTTCTTCATGGTGGCTGAATTTACTGACCTTTGTGGCAAATACACCTTCTTTGTCCACCCTGGCGTTAAAGCCGATAAGCACGATTTTGACATGGAGGCAGGGCAGCTCTCATTGGTGCGCTCCAAGCGCGCAAAGCAGGCATATTTGATTACATCGTTCTTCATTTCCATCGGGGCGTAAAATGTTGAACAACTTCGCTTTGATACGGCTTGTGGCTAGACGTTCATCTAAAGGAAAGGGATGGTTCACCTTCAAACGGATGTTCTTTGGCTTCCCAGAGGATACTTGGTCTAAGACCGGAAGTCGTGAACTGTTTGAGCCATATTTAAAAGAATCTTTTCTGGTCACTTCCAACTGAATGGCACTCAGAAAACTTTCCTCACTAGCGTGGACTTCTAACTACACATGCCCCCATCTTCCCGGTATACACTTCTTAAAAACAGAGCCTCTTTCATAAATCGTAAAGAATTACAAATTTACCCCCGCCCACCTACTTTTTGATACGCCCTCGTAAGCAACCATATCTTTCTCACGTTTATGCACCTCTCCAAGCAACAAGTAATTACGCAACATCACTCTGCCTCTCAGCGCCTCACTGCAGGTACAGAATGACAGACTGTCAGTCAGAGTTCAATTATGAATCGAGCCAACGCACTTACGCACACACTGATATACTCGTATTAATACGAATGCAATGTGTAACATACACCAAGAAAACGAGTATGCTTTTTCATGGCGAATCCGTGACAACGCTTGGGTGAAGCAACCATTGAAACCGGCCACCTTACTGGTACAAAGTGCATAATGAAGAAAGATGTCAGTTCTGTTTCGAAATTAAGAAAAACACAATGTGATTGAAATGAGAAATTACAACAACAGCGAAAACTATGAGAAATTGGTAAATAACAAAATGAGCAATGGCATTCAGGGTTACAAATATTTCTCCCTCCGCTCGATAATTACTTTGTCCAACACACGCATGCAGATTTCCGAAATGAAAGCCTCAATCACTAGTTGAAGTCACTGAAAACGCAGCAACAGCGATGGCAGGGAAAGGTGGTACCGTTATTTGCGCTCTCAAGTGCGTGTGGCGTTTTGCGCTCATGTGGTCTTAAAGTTATACGCCCTTTGTTATAGTTTACTCTTATTTTTTGCGTATTTCATTACTTTGATGTGCAGTGAGCTTCTTCATAGATTAATCGAAGTAAAAAGGGAACGAAAGAGGTGTAATCTTTTTCGGGAGCTCTTCTTCAACTCCAGTTTCAGGCTAACAGACCGCCGTACCATCTTGCAAGTTGAGTTGGCTGCCATCAAGGCGGCAGAAGATAAACTACTTCGTAGTGCAGCTTCCTGCGGAGAAATATCACCAATATATACCAATAGCCCAGACTGTGAGCTCCAAATTAGTCAAGGAGTACATGACCTCATTAGCAGTACTTTCCAGATTCTTACGTATTAGAATTGTATGGGTGCCCGGAAACTGCAAGGTCGATGAGCATGTTAGTAGTCCACCCTTACCCCAATTTCAGCCCAGCCGGTATTCCGATGCTCTAGTGTTCTGGCTTTAGACGTATGGAACCCCAGTGGGCTTAGCCAATAGCCAGAACTTGAGTAACTAGTTGGATCTTTTGGGTTCAAAGTGAACCGTAAGATGACCTGCAAACTACTTGTTCTTATCAAAATCAATATGGCCACAATTGTAGATGTTCTGACTGCGCTCTATCCAATAAATTCAAATGCGGTGCCGTTAAATGTTTTCTAGGAGCTCTTTGCGAAATCTGTATAGAGAAAGACGAGGTGTCACTTCCACCTTTATTATACTGCTTTTACCAGAGTAAAACTGAAATATCTTAGTAGATACACGTTTGACGAACCCAGCGAAGTGGTTGGGCTTACCACCTTAATATGTTTGGGGTAAGCTCAAAATGCATCGCCGATCTATAATCCACTTTAAGAAGATTATATGACCACAAATACGTATCTATTCAAGTGCGATCCATCGTATCGGGAACAACCCTGTGACCTAACATAACCGAGGCCATTCATAAACCGAATTCATTATGGACACTCTCTAAAAACTCCATAAGAGACAGGGAATTTCAAAAAGTATGTTCATTAAGAACGTCAAAACTGTGATTGCATGGCACTAAAATCTAACAAACCCGCTATTTCTTTGACCATCATCTCGATAGGATTCGCCAAAATTGTTTGTGAGATGTTGACGTCCACTGCTACAAAAATAATTATAACAAAGAATGCCGAAAGTAATGCAATACCGATTCGCGGTAAGAGAAAGGGAGCGCTAAGCTCACTCCTTTTTGCGTATTGCTGTCCACCTCTCACTCTTCTTCCACACAGCATTCTGCGTCATGGAGACGAATGGGTTAAACGACAAAAGGTTTCTTGCGCTTAAAGCTTTGAAGGCAGCCGTGCTTAATCTTCAAGATGAGCGAGTCAACAGCGCAGCCTAACTTCCACACCTGCCTCAAATGCAGTTCAAGAAAAAGACGACGGAGAAGCAAACGCATCAAGATGACTGTAAGCGGGATGCACCAACGCACAATGCAAATTACACGAAGGTTCAACGACTCGGAATGAAAACGCAGCTGCAGTAGATGAGATGTAGGGTGAGCGCGGAAGCGGAAAGTGCAAAAGCGCGCAAGAAGTGCCTGAAAAAGTGCAAATGATTTTGGCGAAAACAAAGAACAAGAAAATTACAAGTGAGCAACAACAACAATAATTACCGTATTGTGACAACAATAACCAACAGTCAGACATAAAGGTCTCATATACGCGCACCGAGCTTCGGTGAAGCGACAAGAACACGGCCAGGCAACAAGATGCTGAAGACTCGGCGTGCAAAACAATGAAACAGCACAGTAACAAGGAACGACAAAGGCTGCGTAGCTAAGTCCACGCGAGAGCGGCAGGTGTACGCGCTGCCGAAGAAGTAACAACAACAGCAACTCAAAACGAAGATATTTTAACACAGCACAAGTGGCTGGAGGAAGTGGTGCCCAAGTGAAAGCTCGCACAACAAGTTGGCGCAACAGTGCAGCGTTGAAGTGGAAGCTTATGTCTCATAAGTAAAAATAGAAAAGAAAACAAAGGAAAGAAAAACACAGAAAAAAAATGAAAACAAAAGCCAGAAATTGTGAAAAAATATGGGTATTAACTGCAATACAAAACTGATGTGAATATCAACGCTGCCATAAAAGATGCACTCAGAAGCACGAACGCAACTGATAGAAAATGCAAAGCGCTCACTTATACACTCAAGCATAGAAAGCAGCAAGACTGCAAGAAAACCCAGAAAACCCAACAGCTTTGACATACACATACACGTAAATATATAAACATATTGTATATTCATATATATACTGAGGATCAGTGTAAGTCACTGCTGGAAGATAGCACAGAGTAGATACTCATATGTGTGTAAAAGAGCAAGTTTCTTGGACAAACAAAACACAGTTTTTCACATAAACAACGCTATAATAATAACAAAAACATTGTAATAGAGCTGCAAGTGTTACAAGAAGGAAAGCAAAGAAATTCGTCTAACAATGGAAAACTAAATTGCCAACACACTGCGAGAAAATTTAACAAGGCCAAGTAGTTCAAGGGGTTAGATGGGTCTCCTCGGGTAAAAAACAGCTTTTTTCAACAAGTCTAGAAATAGTTTATTACAATTTTTATTTTTATCCACTATTAACAAAGAAATTCTGAAATTTTTGGAAAAGAATACTTTAAACTCGGCCATTGCGACTCCGTTTCCGGTGACCCCTCGGAAGAAAGATGTGGCCGCGTTGACAGGATAACTCTTTACAGGATCATTTAAAGTGAAAAAATGGTTTAGTTAAAACTTGAACGAAGGAAAAAAAAACTGAAAATTGAATTTCTTGGCAGACATTTTTATAAAAAAATTAAAATTTCAGTGAAAATTTCGCGACAGTTTTTTTGTTTTTGTTTTTGTTTTCTAATAGTTGTATTCGAAACAATCTTTCATACTACTTTTTAGGAATTGTATCTCAAAAGCCGGTGTAAAATTTCATGAAGATCGATTAAGTAGTTCTCGAGAAATCTTGCCAACCCACTTCAAAAACACAGTTTCGATAAAAACACGTTTAAAGACGGCACACATAGACTAGCTTTCCTCTAGTGCGGAAGTTCTCAAGGTATCTGCGAAACCATTACTCAGATAAACTTGGAAATTTAGAGGCATTGTAGAATTTAATAAGACAATAAAATATAATTAGTTTTTTTTAACGTCTAAACCCACGCAACCCCTTCAACTAAAATCTGACCTTAGTCATTTGTTAGTATGTGCTTATCGTAATTACAGTTAATTTGAAATGTTAAAACTTTGAAAACCAGAATTATGCCTAATCGGATGACCTCAAAAATTTTCGAAGCTTAGCTTCATAGCCAACCGAAAGATCGTTTTACTAATCCAATTTCGTATGTTTTATGATATGTTAGCAATGCTATCACTTTGGGCTCAATTAGCGTTCAATGCGCCATTTTGGTGCACAATTTGATTAATGGGTTTCCTTTGGCGATCCCAATGGCACTATTTATATTCTATATGCTCTTTATGTATAGACATTCATGGTTTGGTGACTAAAGGGTTCCAAGTATTCAGTGGTTATTTTGTGTTAGAACTTGTCATTCATAGAGTAGATGGAAATCGGTTTACTTTTTCTCTTCTTTTATGCTACTGCTGTAAATATTATTATAGGCAGACTTATTTAAAGTTTTGCTCTCCAAAAGGCCAGTGTACTTAGTTCTAATCTTATCATACTTAGATCATATCCATTTCATTATCTTCACTTATTGATTTCCATTTTCTCTGGACGGAAATTATTGTAGTTTACTTGTCTGGGAGTTTAAAGCCTTTTTAATTGTTAAAAGCGCAAGAATGAATAAGTGACATCGAAAAGCAATGCTGCCTAGCTTTCTACCTATTTGGTAGCTTTCTGTATCCTTCCGTAGTTCTTCAATGCCATAGATCCCCACAGGTCTTCTTTATATCTATTATGCCAGCTTGGAACTGATTGAGTTTGGTAGCTGGATAGAGAAAGAGAGAGAGATTTCAAAATTTTTGTAGTATATACCGCCCCTACTTCGTAGTCTATTTTGAACACGTCGGTATAGATGGTGTCGTTTCATCCTTTCCCTACAAAATATCTTCTTCGTTCACATCTGTAATGTATCTTCACCCGAAATTGGCTATTGAAATATAAACTTGAGAGAATATAGTCTAATTTACGTCTTCACATGTCTTCACGTCTTCAGTTTTTGACTCCTTGTACATCTAGCTTCATTAGTCTACTAATTTGATATAATAATCCGTAAGAATTTCGACAGTATTCTTGGGTTTGTTCTTAGAAAAAGCATATTAGTTATTGTCTTGGATTTAATCTAAGAATTGATGACATTTGTCGACATTGCTATGGTATTCTGCTTTGTCTTCGCCTAAGATCATTATAGGAACCTTTTTTGTGATCTACTTCTGGTTTCGATCTTGAGATTGTTCCAATGTTCTACTCAAATTTGTGTCAATCTTGGGGATATTGCTGCTGAAGGAGTGACGAGTGTATTTTTAAGAACCGACAGATATGTAATTCCTTTTTTTATTATAAATTTGATATTATGAGTTCACGGATTACTCTTACCGTTAAAACAACAATGTCCATGTAACTCTACAATATTTAATGGACTTGTTCAATGAATTATACCTTGATTTCCCGATTAACTTCTTTTTTTAGGTTAGATAAGGATAGGAGGTCGATCCTAATAGAGACCTGAAGTGGCTGGATTAGAAGGCCTATCCGTGGTGGTACCAAAACAAACTCCTTTATAATAGATCGTTAGATCCTTACGAATCGATAAAAGGGTATGGGCCTATCACAAATTTGTAAAATGCTTAGATGTGTCTGTCAGAGATTGAAGGATGAATAAAACTACCTAGATGTCTAGTCTGAAGTATTGATTATGTATGATAAAGCATGGTTATTTTCACCTCAACTTCCTCTACATAGCACAGTAAAAATATCTAAAAAGTAGATCCAAAGATCTCCTGCATTCATCTTAACGACAAAAGAATTTTGTAGTCACATAGGATCGACCAGCGTCTGCTAAGCGACCGCGAGAAAGATAGATCCAGTGCTAAAACGCAAGTTGCCAGTTTGGATATCCAACTCGGTCTCATTCCAGTGTGAACGATATACGAAACCGAGCCTGATGATGAAGTAGTTAGATGTTATTGTGTGATGCTAATGAGGACAGATACTAGCCGCCACTATACCGTCGGAGTGAACTCCCTGATAGCGGCAATATGTCTACTGTCTCCTTAAGAGCAGCCACTTTCGCTTGTAAAACACGACAGTATTGCAAATGATTTAAGCCAACATTGATGTTAAGCTCCTTACAGGAAATTCCACCTACATCCTTCCCTCCTAGCTGTGACTCATCTAAGACTTTACTTTATAACCAAATTTTAATCTTTCTATTGGTTATTCGACTCTCAGAGCTGTAAATGTTTCTGTTCCTCAGATTGGGCGTACTGCTAGGTCATTTAGCCCATCTCAAGGGAAATCTGAAAACTCCGAAATCAATTTTGGTTTACATAGCAAGAGAAAGAAAAATATGAAATAAGTAGGTTCGATCAGCTTGAGTCGTCCACGTGTCATGCAAGCCATTACGTAGCAGGGCTGCAAGGCTATTGTAATTAGATTTAAGCAATTTTGAGAGGATTTTTTTTTAACTTCAACATACCGTTAAACCGAATAATTAGAATGCCTCCAGTTATTCCTGCATCTCTTTCACCAATTAACCAACATCCATTATAGCTCGGCAGTCATTGTCAACCCCCTAACTGTTACTTGTATAAAAAAATGTCATTCAAATTCAATTCAATTCAAATATTCCGTAAGAATTTCTCTCAGCGCATAGTGCAATTGAGACCGACACTTACATTTACATTGTCTCAGCCGGACGTCGGGGCGTATACGTAACAAACGTCAAGTATAATTTGTGTTGATATTCAAAAGTTGTTTGCCTCTTTGTTTCGACTTCATTTATGCACTACACACCGTTGCTGGTTTATTTGAATGGAAATATGAATGCAGTGAAAGTTGCAAGTGCAAGTGACAAAAGCGTCAACGAAAAGTGCAAACAATAATAACAACAAAGGAAAGTTAAGAACGAAATTAAAATGAAAGCCGACAATGTGCAAATAAAATAAAGAGGCCAACTGCCACTGCCGGCTATGGTACAAGCACGCAAAAAAGGCAACAATAGTAAGAACAGCAACAACTACAACACATGATAGATAAAAGCGTCATATTACGATTTACGCCAAGCAATACAAAGGAAGGCAACAAATCAGAAAAAAAGTTAACAAAAAACTGTCAAAACAAAGAATGCAAAAATGAGCAAGACAATCAACGCAAAGGTACACAGAAAAATATGCAACAACAAGAAAACACACGCGTATCGAAAAGTAACACAATGATAGTGTGTTCTGTGAATCTCGATTGCAAGGCTGTGATTGAAATTTCATGCGGAAAGAGATGAGCCACAAAGGACGTGTTGATCCTGGTGCTCTTTTATGCTTGTGTAGGTGTGTGTTGTTGTTAGTTTTTGTTATCCTCATATCAGTGTATAATTATTGCTCTGATGAGTTGTTGCCAACAACAAACAGCGACTCGTGGCAACCACAGGCAATGCTGTCATGGAGTGAAGGGAAGAAATTGCAAGGTAAATGAGGAAATGAAATGATTTGTTTGTCAACAAAAATGTCGAGTATTTAACGCGGTGAATTATTGTATGACAGTAAGAGGTGAAAGGAAGCAGCGCTTAGATGATATGTGAAAATTGGAATTCTGATGAAAATTGTTGTGCTCGAATTAATTTGTATAGAAAGCGGGGTTTGTTCTTTGAGAGAAGTGTCACCTAAATTGTGTTGGATAGCCAAAAAATGTGAAGAGTTTTTTTATGTCACAACCGTTTCGCTTTGCTTTCTTCTTATATTTTTACTCAATCAATTAGTGCAAATAGGCATGTACGCACTGACTTTTCCTAGTAAACAGAATTTAAAA
>NW_017537023.1:1407482-1444888 GCF_001853355.1 Bactrocera latifrons
AGTTTAAAATAAAAAAAGATATTTTCTGCTTTCAAAATATGTTAATGTATATTACTGGAAAGACAAATTAATTTCATTTTTTTTTTAATTTTTTTTCACACCCGTTACATAACAAACAATTAAAACTAATCAATCAGCACATGTAACAACAATCTTCAAATTAAATACTAATTGTTAAAAATAAAAAACACTAAAAAACAAATAAGTGAGGAAAGGCTAAGGTCGGGTACATCTGAACATTTTTACTCTTGTAACTTGCTGGAATTAAAGCCAGGTACTAAAGGTAAGATTTTTATATATTAACTATTACCATACAGCATACTAAAAACATATTCCCCTAGCTTCATTAAATTAGTTCACATACAATCACCAATCATATGGACTAAGGTCAGACGGATTTTCAAAACTCCTGATATTAGTTGTATCAAGTTCACGCTCAAATTTAACTAATTTTCGCACAAATATACACCATTCTGAGTAAAATATGCACTTTCAGTTTGATTGAGATGACTAACATATTGGGCGATATATGCGGTACAAAGCCACTCGGTAGTTCGATAATATTTATATTAGACAAAGGGTTAAAAGAAGTATTGGCAGATATACCAATTTTATAGAAGGCTTATCCCTGAATTTCAATTATATGTCTCACACATTGTCCGTTATTTTCGTTCAAGAGTCAACTATAGATACTTGGGTCCAAATATTCGGTACCTAGGGACTTAAACAGTTGAACTGGTTGTATTTGGACAATAGGCGCGGGTTTTGTCCGATTTCGTGCATTTTCGTACTGTGCCATAGAGATAAAAGAATAATGCCATGCACTATCGTATTCGATTGCTAGGCCATATTTTACTCTAACACTAAACTCATTAAAGAGCAGGAACAAATTTTGCAAATGTTTTTGATCACAGGGGATCCTTGCCACTACGATCCCGTGTACCAAATTAAAGGTTTATATTTTAATTTAGTCCTCTGTTGTGGCACTTTATAAGTTTTCGGTTAATGGCGTTTTGTGGGGGGCATGGCAGTGACCTGATTACGTCCATCAACGAACTCGTACTATGAAACCCGCTCACCAAGTCTCGTACGGATATCTCAATTTTTACGTTACAAGTTACAACTTCTACGGACGAACAGGTGGACGGACAGGCAGACAGTCCCTCGGATTTCAACATTTCCCATCAAACTGATCATTTATATATCTATCTCGCTTTATTTTAAGAAAAACGTATAAACGTTAGGTCAACAAAAATATTATTTTTAAGTGCATATATTCCATAAAAGAAAAAACTAATCATACTAGAAAAGTCCAGTCATAGAAAATATTGATTATATACACTTTCAAGATGGCATACAGAATCCTATATTATTTGGCGATTCGATTAGAAAGGATAATTAAGAAATAATGTGAAGTTAACATTGACAAAAGCCTGATATTATTTTACCCACCTTAACTAAACTTTCCGAACGTATTTATGTACTTAACTTGTTGCTTTATATACCACTCGTAATATATATAATCGACCCTGCTTTTGCAACTAATGTCGAAAAAGATCATCATTCTTATGTTAAGTCATTAAAAAAATGTCTGCGCCAAGTTCAGCTTCGTGGGTAAAAAGCGTAAATTTTGGTCGGCAAATCTGCTTAGAACCTGAACAAGGTATACTAAGTTTTCCAAGAAGTTTATAACGCCCTAAAGTAAACGTCAGCAACCCCATGAGCTATATGCATAAATCATTTTCGACTGTCTATCCGTCGGCATATATACGAACTAGTATCACAGTTTTTGAGATATCGATCTGAAATATCTGTCCTTTTTTCACCAAGAAAGACCAATATCGGACCACTACAGCATATAGCTGCCAAACCAACTAAATGATCAAAATGTCGCGCCTGCATTGAAAACTTTTTCATTTAAAGATATATATTCATAGAATCTGGCACGGCAATCGGCAGTATCCAAAAAGAATTTTCAGATCCAGTCACTACGGGCTGTCCCACAAGTTGACCGATCACAGCTTTTGTAAGAAATATTTTGTATTTGTTAAATTTTTTCTTAATTAAGATAGATTTAGGGTAAAAAAACTAAGCTTGGCCGAGAGAAAGCACTATTCTTCTTTTGTGATGTCTTAGACACCGCTTACGCAGTTATAGATGTACACTGCAGACAATTTTAAAGCTAGTACTATGCCAATTATTGGTATTAAAGTATATTATTGGCGCCATATCCGCCGGGTATCAGAGAGTTAAAATCCCGTGGCATTAGCAAGATGGCATTAAGCACTGCTTTTAGGAAGTCAATATACAAATTTTTGCTTGCACTTTAGCATGAACAAAATAGAGAAATAGAGAGTATTTTACTCTTATAAATATATATATATTTATATGAACAGATCAGTAAATATTTTGTACGAAATATTTTCTTGATCTAGTTGACCTGTAATTTGAATTATAATTATTTTAACCAAAGCGGAAGTCTATAATTTCAAATATTTTCGTTCCCTCCACCACTTCTTTTGCACATGCTCTCTTTCTCTCGCTCTTTCGACACGTTGGTCGATCGTTCCAGGTGAAATTCAAGCAAAATCCGACTAACGCAATCCATAATTGGGTGGATTTTAGTGAAAATTTACTTGCTTTCGCTTGAAACCACTTAACGGTAATGCCTTTTCAACATAACCTATAATATGCACGTTAATTGACTTTAAGCAGCGCTTTAATATGTAATCACGGCGCACCACTAATGCAGTTTTTATTCCGTGCCAGCTGCTTTTTAACGCACAAACGCCCTCATATTACGAATGCATGGGCGCATCGCTGGCGGAGATGGAGAGGGGGTGGGCAGGCAGCAGGCGCGGCCGCCAATTACACGTATTTCTCCATAACAACAAAGAAAATACTGCTTTAAAAACATACTAGTAAGCAACGGTAAACACACCGACCTCGCGACCTAATTTCGACGCAGTTAGTGCAACATTGCGTGGCAGGCAACTGCAAAATAAAAAGTTAAAAACACACACAGAAAGTAAAAAATGGGCATTTTTCCGCTCGAACATAACACTGCGCACATACACGCAAATCTCTGCGGGTCGCTGTGTGTGTGCGTGTGTGTGTGTATAAGCGTGTGTAATGCTTTACTTTTGCCTGTTATTTGTTTGCTCACTGCCTGCTGCTGCACAACCAGCAGGCGAGCAATGCAACTTGCAACATTGCTGAAGTGTCGTCATTGTGCGCCCCGACGACTACGACGACGACGACGACGTGGACGACGAAAGCGGGGCGGCGGAGGTATGCAAATGAAAAATTCATAACGCATAATGACTGACAGCAAGCAAAGCGGAAGCACTACGCACGTGTGTGTGTGTGTTTGCTGAAGCAGCCATTGTAATGTCGACGGGCGCAAACAGCATTAGTGGCCTGCTGCCGGCTGCCTGGCGTTGTTGCTGACTGCCGTTAGCTGGCAGTG
This sequence comes from Bactrocera latifrons, assembly GCF_001853355.1. Classification (NCBI taxonomy): domain Eukaryota; kingdom Metazoa; phylum Arthropoda; class Insecta; order Diptera; family Tephritidae; genus Bactrocera; species Bactrocera latifrons. Next base: position 1,410,952 of record NW_017537023.1, read on the forward strand.
GCACACCATTGGGCCGCTAGCTGCCACACAGCATCACATTGCCACGCGGCACATAGCAAAATACCGGAAAAGCTGCTGTTTTGTGTTCTCGCATGCAACAGCGCGCGTGTGGCAAGCTGTGCTGTGTAGCTGTTGCACTGTATGCTGCATGCAACAATATGTAAAATTCAAAAGTGGCAGCCACCTGATGCAGCCTGTCATATTTCCATGTATACATGCACATATACACATACACAAATACAATGCACACACACATACTCGCAAGTACTTAGTACATATACACGAGCGAGTGACTGTTGACAGTGGCGGCTACGCAGGGCACGTGTTGCATGCCACATGTGCAGCGCATACGAAATTCGCCTGGCTATCAACCAGCCACCCAGCGACGCAACCAACGAGCTGGCGACGAAAGCAACCCGGCAGCCAGCTAGCCAGCGCGGAAAGAAAGAAAGGCCAGCAAATGGCTAATTGAAATGTAATGAATGTCGACGTCTGCCTGCCGTGCGCCAACCGCCGCCACCTACAAAGCGCGCCTGCCAAGTGATGCTGTGGCGCACAATTAGCGCACACTAACGACGACAACAACAACAATAAACGGCAACCCCGTTATATGCATAAAAATGCTTTAAACTTTTCTCTTTTACATAATTTTCATGCATATTACATTTACGCTGCTGTTGCCGCCGCTGCTCTTGTTGTTGTTGTTGTCTTGTGTATTTTGTATTTTTTCTGCGTTTTATAATTTTTTGTGGCAATGTTAAGAGTTTTATGAAATTGAAGTGGTGGAAGTTTGTGAAGCGTTTGAGTGGCGCTAACTGCCTGTTACCTACTCACTTAGGTCGTGTTTAAATGGGTCATGAATTTGTTAAGTAACTTTTTCGTAATTGCTGGGTGTATGTATGTGTATTTGTTTGTTGGTGAATGGGTGTTCGAAAGGCTCAAGGAGCTGGCTTGTGAACTTAACTAGCAGTGAGACTGGAATGTGTGCATTTGGTGGTTGAATATATGATTTGCATATTTAAGAAATGGATTGTGGAGATGCAATAATTTACAAGTGAACTCTTTAGGAAGAATTTAAAAATTTGTATTACGCTGACATAATGCAAATCAAAATATTTTCCCAAATTTCGTACAACTTGTCATTCAGCAGGCCACCACGATTTATAATGAGTCATTCTTCGGATTTTTACCAATTCGGCTAAATCCTTTGTCTCAAAGAGAAAAGAAACGCGTTCTTAAAAGCTGACAGCATTTTATGACAGAGAAGTACCTGGAAATTGCAATTTAAATTTCCCGGCTAAATGATATTTCAACACAATGTATTTTGCTAGGTGGGTAGGACTGCCCTTCATTATATATTATATATATTATATATATGGAAGCGATCTGTCAACCAGTTTGTTTCACTGTAAACAGCTGCTTATTAAGTGGATAAAAATATCGAACAAAGAATTTATCCCAAATTTCTCATTTCTAACCAAATATCGAGTGCGGAATTGTTGCTAATGTTGCAAAAGACTGATTGTAATTCAGATTTATCAAATAAACAAGCCTACGAGTGGTACAAAGCATTCAAAGACGATCGAGATATCATTTACCTTCCTATACCAGCGCTCATGTCTGTGGGACCGACGACACAGTTTTTCGAAAAATTTTTATTTTTTGACTGTTTTGGCAAGATTGATAGTCAATAAAGTACTAAATAATTTATGCTAGAAATTAATATTTTTGTTTTGTTACATCCTATAGTTCCTATAAATTAAAGAAATGATAAACGGTTTTATAGAAAAATAACCAGGTAAGAGGAGTCAAAGTCACGGTCTGTCACACCGTGCGCGTTTATAGGTGTTAAAACATTTGGCGCGGGTTTAGGAAGGTTAAAAACATGCTTCATTCTGAACGACCTTCGACCTCTTCTACTGATGAAAATATTTCAAAAGTGAATTAGATGGTGCGTGAAAATAGTCACACAAGTGTAAGAGAGATGGCAAGAGAGATCGAAATCTGTCGCGAGTCCGTTCGAAAAATTTTGGTGGATATTTGGGTATGAAATGCGTTCTAGTGCGACTCGTCCCGATAAAGCTGAATTCTTTTCAAAAATAGTGCCGTAGACAGGTCTCTTTGGAAATACTTTATCGTGCGAATTCCGCTCCCACATTCATGGAGAGCACACTAACTGCACATAAGCCACGGGTATGTGAGTTTGGCATGCAAACAAGTCAACAGTCGGAATGGAGGGAAAAAAAACCGAGCCAAAACTAACAAATCAGGCCCCATTCGTGGCTTTATTCACTATGAGGATGTTTTCTAAAGGTTCGACAGCGCGGTGACGAATCAACATTTTCGAATGCAAGATCAAGTGATTGAGTCTGTCAATTTACAAAACTACTTTGTTTGTTCAGTACTCTTAACTACTTCCGTTTCTTGCTTTTGTAGCGATTTAAACTTATACCAACGTTCGAGGTTTGCCTTTTATATTTCGGATATAGAGACTAAAAGAAATATTATTAATTTCCAAAATCGCCTTTTTTTTTTGTGTTTAATATTCTCAACGAGGATCTATATAACTTTGTCTGCGTTTGAACCAAATATCGTAGCAGTTTTGCCACACAAATGAGATATCCCCAAACCTACGTTTTGAACGTACCAACCTGCTCTTCAGGTGTCGAAAATCATTGACCTCTTAGTTTATTTTTTACGTATAGTGTTTCGTAACTTTGCTATCGTATTTGTTAAACATTTCTCTCGACCAATCGCTTTGACCCTTCGTTTAAGCAATCGACCAATCGTGCAGCATCCACTTTGAACATTATTTTTTCTCCAGTCAATTGTTCATGCAATACTGAATCTATGCTGGTGCCATGAATGCCTATAGTTGTCTTATTCTTATGACAGGTCACGAAACGATCTCGCGATATCAGTTTGCGCCCAGCATCAATAGTTTGCAGAATAACAACTAATTTCCTCTTTTACTAATCACTCAATCAAATTCACCAAACCATGAAGCTTCATCGTCAAAAATTGCATTACGTTCAACTATACACTGTTGCTGAGGTGAAAAGTTGCGAAAAATTAAAATTTTTGACCCAGATGAATAATTGCAGTTACTGTATACAACTCAAATACCGCTCGTAGGTCATAACACCAAAAATGTCATACTTTGCAATACAGTTTTGAGTTGCCAGATAGCAACGCTTATGCTTACCTTCAGTAGAGGCACTAAAGAACCACTAAGTATTCGGGGCAGATATGATTTTATACTACAGACAAAAAACTGAATTTGTTAATCAATTTTGTTTTTGCTAAATTAGAGTGTACCACTACAGCATACTTCTAAATGGATGTTTAGTACCCAAATAGATTACTAATGACGTCAAAGTATTTTGATCTTAAATGCGAGTTTCGAGGTAAAATCTACAGCGACATAAATGCTAAAAAAATTCACCAAAAAACAGAAATCGTAGCTGTTAAATGTGTACGAGTATTAATGGTATCAGCTAAGACTTAGTCTGACTTTGATCTTCGAATTAATAGAGCCCTAAGTTATACCAAAAAATTGCATGAAAATTTTAAATTATGCCAGACTTAAGGTCAATTGGAAAGTATGTAAGTCATGTTAAGCTCTCGGAACTGAATCTTTCCTTATTTTATTTACTTTTTTTCTTGGTTTAAAGATTTCTTCAACATAGAAATCTTTAACTAAAGATGCTCCGAACAATTCATACAATTTAATCAGGTGCAAGTATCTATTCACACGATTTGATTTTATATATTGTATATATTACATTACTAATAGTAGTTAACGTAAAATTTTATATGTTTTATCGTATATTAATAAATAATTAAAATTGAGCCATACCACTTCTTCACGGTCTACAACTTATTGTCCCATATTCTCTGATACAAATGATGACTTACCTGAAAATAAAGAAATAGGAAGAATTAGTAATGAAGTAATTAGCTCGAATGAAAGCTCTTAACGTTAACGATACAACATGAGGCCGCCTCAAATTTATAGTGTTCTTAATTACTCATAATTTTAGAGTGAACTAAGAAGTATCGTCCTCTCTAGACCAAAAGGTCTGGAAGATTATTTCATCCCACTATCTTTTTGTCATAAGTCAGTCCTTATTATTAAATAGAAATGTGCCCTTACAGCAGCAATATGGTATATCTTAAGTTGGAAATACGAGAAACACCCAACAGCTGATGACGCCATCGCTTTTCGTGTTTTCAGATATATGTCAATGAAGCTGATGTTAAAAAGTTCTCAACCAATATTGTGAATTCAATCTTAATATTGCTAAAAAAGTAGCGACATTTTTTTCTAATCTGAAACTAAAAACTATAACTGAAACTGAAAGGAACAGTCGAGAAATATGTATATATTGGGGAATCACTGGCTAGTTCATCCAGTTAGTTTAATAGAGATCTCTAACTGAGCATGAGTCAAATTACAATTGACCATGCGACCGAAAAAATTAGATAATGAGGAATTAAATACAAAATTTTCATTCCCCACTAGAGAGGAATGGTCTAATACTCCAACGGCAAAATGTACATATTCATCGACCAAATATGTTAATGAAAAAGGAACAATAACGGGCTTCTTCTATAGTAATCTACATACAGTCTAAAAACACAGGGCATATCACAAAGTTACTTTCGGGTAATGTTAATGGTAGACAGAGCAAAAAAACTCCCATTTCTAGGCAATAGGAAACTGTAGTATTTTGGGAACCAACATAGGGCACCTACCTTAAAGATTCTAGATGGCGCGAAAGAATTAGTAATTGAGCCTAATGATGGCCTCCGGTCTAGCGCTAATGTGTCTTCCTTTTCAACCAACCAACCAACCAACCAACCAAGCTTAAATAAACTTCTCACAAATTTATTGACAGACACTCAACAGAAGTATTTCAAAGGGTTTATAATATTTGTGTGAAAAATTTGGTACCTAATATTATACTACGATATTTAGGTAAAATTATGCATAACGCTTTGTCTTACAAAAAGCTTCCACTCTGTCGTTTCATATTTTCTAATTTGTATGATTATTTTTCCTTAAAAATTCACTGTTGGGGCCTACACACCCTTCTCGTATAATTTGTGGTATTTTTTGCTGAGAACATAGCTCCTAAATGTAGGCAATGCATTAAAAATAAACCGAAAATTTTTGTACTAAAGAAATGTCAGATTCTAAAGAGAGAGTGCTTGGCATAAGCACTTACACACACACACATTGCTAGAAGAGGAAAATGAAGACAGTATTTAAAGAAATTTTAAAAACGAAAATTGAACAAAAATTGCTAAACATATTTCTTTTTTTTTTTTTTTTTTTTTTTTTTTTTTTTTTTTTTTTTTTTTTTTTTTTTTTTTTTTTTTTTTTTTTTTTTTTTTTGTCAAATAAATGTCAGAAAAAATGTGCTGCTTGAAAAGTGGGGCATATTCATTACGAAATATTGCAAGTGCATTAATATGAATAAATGAAAATTGCGAAATTAAATGAAGAGCGCCCCACGCACCCGAAATTCTGCCAAGATATGCGAGTATGGAGATATAGCGCAAAAATACTCAGCTGTTAATGCGTTTGTGCGCTTTGCCGCACTAAAATGGGTCAAGGTGTATGGGTGCAGTGGCTGCAAAGTGTGTCTGAATCTATGTATATGTGAGTGTGTTCGAATGTGTGCGACTGGAGCAATCGCATCGCATTGCAAATGAGGCTAATTTAGTGCAAATTTGTGTTGCATTTCTCTCACTCGTTATCAGTTTACTTTCCTGTTTGCTCCGATTAAAACCGAGTGATAACTGCAGCTGCAGAAAAGTACAGCTTTTCCTTTTGCAAATGTCGAGCGCATTTTCCAGCAATTAACTATGCGAAAATGTTAATTTCTCACCAAAAGGATTTATGCATGCAGCAAAGCAGCAAGGCGCAGCACTGAGTTTGAGGCTAGAGTGTTTTGGCTTAACTTTTATTAAGTATACCACTGACCTAACTATATGTATGTGAGTTGGCATTAAGTTTCATAATCTCTTAGATCTGCAGATAAGTGGGGCTTTTGCGATTTCGTGCATTGCTTGATATCTAATTGTTGCCAGATGTGAACGTTCCTCAAGACTGAAGAAAAGACAAATATAAGTTTTTCCTTTTTCATTTTTGCGAGAATTTTTATAGATATGTCTTTTTCTTATACCATTATAACAATATCGCTTTGAATATTGCGTAAGACAATGAGGATAGACAAGCAAATAACGCTTTTTGTAGCAGGACCCTTGCCACGTACCACGTCATCTTGCCGAACCTTACGAACAAAGTTTCCTCGGCCGACTTGTTTCTTTGGAAGATGTAGTTCTAGCTGTCGTCTTCCTTGTCGAAGTTAGCGACTTTCAAAACCCTCCCATTTTCTGTTGGTACATATGGGTTATGTCTTTGAGGCAGTTGTAGTGCATACCCAGGTTTTACCATGTTGGGATGCAGTTTCGGTCCACTATTTCACAAGTCTTGAAGCTCCACCACCATTTCCTTTACCCACAGCAAAAACCCTCTTTGCCCTTTGCATTTTAGAATTTGGACTCTATTCTGCCAGACCGCAAAGTTAGCATAGGCGTTCCCGGGTCTCCATTCATTTTCGGGAAGGTATCTAGCAGCTTCAGCTATACTGTTTTCCATTGCTCCTTTGTTATTTGCCTCAGGGGATTGTTCAGGTAAATGCGCGCAGGAGTGTCATGAATTTTGGACTTTGAAGGCCTCTTTGTATATAGCTTCGCCTTTAACTTGTCCTGATTGCGTTTTGCCCTGGTCCTAGTATTTATTGCCGAACTATTACCTTTGGCGTCCCCCGAAGAGCGTATCAAAGCTTCCTTTTCGATCGCATTAACGTTTTCAAGGTCCGAGTGATCATGAACTACGGTGCCTCTGTATTGTAAAGTGAGTTTGGCTGTAGCACCACAACCACTGTTAACTGCTAACTTCTCAACGATGGCCGCTGGCGGCACAGCATACTGACTTTGGACGCCGGTGGTGGCAGCCACTTCCCTCGCCGACGTTTAGGCTGTTATCCCTGTCTATTGAGTTTTATTATCAGTGAACCTTAATAAATAATACCCCTGCTTAGCTGGAAGGTAAAAGAAAGCTTTTATTGTACTAAAGATCTCACTTAGAATCATTCTTTCGAAGATTTGCAGTTCCGCAGCAAAATGCTGTTCAGGGTACCATTTCATATGGCGAGTTGAGTAGTTTTGACCGAAAAAATCTCTTATCTAAATTATTATTTTAATTTATCTAATTTCTTACGCTCGATCGCCTATATATTTCTATATTTACCTTAATTCCACGGTTCAATCTGCAGAATTGAATCGACTCAAGTTTTACCACGAAACTAGCTTTCCTCATTGGAGAAGGCACTCAAGGTAACAGTTTTCATCAGAATTATTTTGTAGATTTCAACTAGCTTGGTTGGTAACTCTAATTATTTCTCTTTATTTTTGTGGTTGGTAACCCTTTTCACTCTCAATCTCTTTCAATTATTTTTTGCTTGCAAGTAATTATATTGTTTTTAATGTGAAACGGATACATTATTATGTTTTATTTTTTGTTATTGGGTGGCAACTCTGTTGAATTTTTTTTTTCTAGTATACGAGTATATGTGTTCCTAAATTTATATTTTAATTGCCTCCTATCATGAAATATATTCTTTATTTACTTATTGAATTTAATTCAGAAGGATGGCAACTCTTCAAAAAATTCTAAAACTTCTCTTATAATCTCTTCAAATATACATACATATTGCATGTACATTTGTTGAATGTGGTAGCACTAAAACCCCTTTGCAGTACAAGCAATCCTATATTCCACAAGGATATATTATTTCGTAAAAAAGTCTACTATATAAAATGAAATATTTCGTCTTCGCTCTTCTCATGCATGCATATCATATATGTAATATATGTATATACATATGCGTTAAGTACACCGCTATGAAGAAATGCATACACATACTTACAACACAAACTTATGTATACTCTCCTCAAAATCAGCAAGTTACTCACACATACATGTATATTGCCAGTTTATAAAACAACAACGCGAAACTTAAGTCAATTGACTACTTTCTCATTTCCTTCAGCTTGGCAAATATATCATTAAAAATTCAAACATGTAAATAGCATATCATGCTCAAATGATGTCGTACTTGCTGTAATTGTTGTTGGTCTTGTGCGTTGAAAAACATAATATTTTACTTAAAGGCGAATTGAGGATGCAGAAGACGCGCTGGCAAAACCAATGGAAAAGGGAAAACACGCCGTTTTTGAGCACTTTTTCTCATACGAATATGTATATGTGTGTCTATGTGCATGCAGCGTTGCGCACACACATACGCTGACGCTCAAGTCAACTCGCATGTCGGAAAGCTCTTTGATGTAAAGCGCATTTCAAGGCTGCCATTTCCATGTGAAATGCATTTTTTTACCCTCAATTAGATTACCGTTGGGACTAATTTGCAAAGCGTTTGCTGAAATTTTTACTAAAATTTTGAAGTGATGAGACTTTGATTCAGTGTGTTATCGCTTGTGGCATTTAAGTTAAACTCACTATCTCAATGACTATGCTGCGTTAAACAAAGAAAGAGAACGAAGGGCGGTCCTACACTTACTTGACTACATTTAACTACAAAAGCTTGGAAAAGGCACGTTAAAGAGAAAACATTTATGTAAATTTATAGACTATATATTTGACTCTTTGTTGAACCCGCAACAAGATAAACTTGCTGTGGTACTTGTTTTTACATCTCTCCTATAAGCCATCTGTCAATTTAATTCTTTTTTGAAAGAAAGATCAATCGCAGACCAAGCGCCAATTTTTCCTTTACGCAACGGTTGGGGTACTGAAACATGTCCGTCAGATACCGTCAGAGAAAATTTATATCTACTTGTAGACACACCAATCACATATTTGACAGTAAACTCAGGTTAGCTTAATTTAAACAGCTGCTCCCTAAGCATTGCAGGGGTATAACACTAAGACTATTATGTACAGTGATGCCATACGACAAAATTGTAGTTGTCATGTAGTTGGATAACTTCTTCTTCTTCACTGGCATAGCGAAGGCGGTGCTTACGCGGTTACAAAACAGTTAACAACCGCGCCCCGATCGTTTCTTTTTTTGCTAATTGAAGAAAATTCGGGATACCAAGCCCTCCTTCACCTGATTTCTCCAACGGAGTGTACCTTGTACAGCTCAACGTTCCATTGACGGCGAGTCCCCGTTGTCAATGCGCAAAAGACCTTAAATATTCCACAAAACCTTTCGCTCAAGCACTCCTAAGGCCGACTCATCAGATGTTATCATCGTCCAAGCCTAAGCACCATATAGCGGGACGGGAAGAATGAGGAACTTGTAAAATTCGGTCTTAATTGGCCGTGAGAGGGCTTTACTCTTCAATTCTCTATTCAGTCCAAAATTTAATGGGGTATAGTCGTGCTTCTGAGCAATCTGTTGCAGTGATTGGGAAATCCCCATTACTACCAAGGCAAAATCTGAAAATTCACGACGTTGATGATCCAATGCCAGTTTCAGTTCTTTAATGAAAATAATTGCATATGGATGCAAGCCCAAATGCTTTCTTAAAATCCGTCAGTTTGTAGTTGGAAACAGCTACAATTCTTGGAAACATCTTGGAATAAATAAATTGCGATCCTCAGTAACACTGGCCTGAACGCCGGCGAGGTTTTCATTACTTCTTAGGTTGTCAAAAAATGTCTTGCGGTATTTTTATTGAAATTTCAATTGTTCATAAATTGTTTTGTGATGACTCATGCCCACCTCTTGACCAATGCTCAGGCTGCTACTATGCCGGTCTCTTTCGACCAATTCAGCGATTATATCGCAATTTTCGACGACAGGCCTTCCGGAGAGTGGCGCATCTTCGACCACCTCTACACCAGAACGAAATCATTGAAACCATCATTGTGCGGTGGAAATGGAAACTGTATCGGGTCCATAAACTGCACAAATTTTATTGGCGGCTTGAGATGCATTTTTGCCTTTATCGTAGTAGTACTGTAAAATATGCCGTATTTTCTCTTTATTTTGCTCAATGTTTGCGACGCTATAACTCACGAACGACTTAAAAGAAATGACAATCAATCAAACACGTATTAGCGCGTAAAATGAGCTTTCCAAAAAGGTATAGCATGACCCGATGCGGCGAATAAAACTAGAACTACGCGCTCTCAAAAAATACCGCAAGACTTTTTTTACAACCAATATAAAGAAAATGCTGATTCGAAATTTTCAATAATTCAATGAATAGCGAGCACGTGTGGACGATCATTGCGACTATTGTCATTTTATGCCACGAAAAGTTGGAAAATTTGGTAAGCCTTAACAATAAATTACTTTAGTTTGTAACTTCTTTTATTTTAACAGTCACAATTTAATAAACAAATTATTATATTTTTTCTAGGTTCTGCCGAAAAACACTTAAATCAGGGGATTCTGAGCACTTACGCATATGAGAGTTTCTACAAAAATGAGTTGTATGAGTTGACGTAGTGTACATTTGATATGAAATATCGCATGCGAATAAACTCAGAAGCATCAAGAGAGCCTACACACGTCATAACCTCTTTATTTGTCGCAAATGCAGCGAAACCAATAACACTAACTTAAATATCTCATGAGATACCAGTGACCACTGAGCACGAATGCGAAGAATAAGCGCTCTCGTACAACACAAATGAGCATCAATGCCATCAATAACGGATCAACTCTTTAGTTTATGAGCAAAAAAGTAAATAGCAGGAAATTTATGGCGGTTGGTCCGGAATATTTTATAGTGAAAAATTTAATTGTGTCAAGTGTTTATATGTTGTTGAATATTTTTGTTAGTGCGCGTTTTAGTAATGTGAGAATTAAATAATTTGTGTAGTGCTTGTGAATACAGTGTTGTGAAAGTTTCAATTTAAGTTTGTGCGCATTTCAATTCTTTTGTTGTATGTCAATATGAAGGCTGCTGAGGCAGGAGCGATGCTGTATGACGGGAAAGCGAGCATAGCAAACGGTAAGTCCATATTAAATGTACATACATGAATGCATGCATGCAGAAACACGTTTATAATTGTTCAAGTTAATTATTACGTTTTATTAATAATATATACCTTAATATGTATGTATGTTTAAGATTTTTACTTGCTGAACAGAAAATTGTCAGGAAATAAGTTTAAAAATTATGTATTATGCACATACATATGTACATATGTATGTATAGATTTTCATATTATTCTTTACAATCTTATGATCCACTCACACTCCTTTTTGAGGAAAAATGAACCGAAGATTCCATCAGACAACAAACCTGTTTTTTTTTTTTTTTTTTTTTTTTTTTTTTTTTTTTTTTTTTTTTTTTTTTTTTTTTTTTTTTTTTTTTTTTTTTTTTTTTTTTTTTTGCTGGATGAAATGACATCTCTTGAATCGTTTTTCTTCGTTCTAAATGCGGCAATTTTGCTTGTTTACAAACTGATTGAGCCACAAAAATTAGCCTCTCCTTTGAACAAAATTTGGGTCGAAAACGTCGGAACTTTTTGGAGCTTTCGCTTGGGAAGGTCAAGCGGCTTCAGTTCTTGCAAAAGAAGGCTATTGAAAAAGTACTTTTACTTGGATCACCCCTTATAAATAATAACACACTTGATCTATGCCGCGCTTAGAACAAAAAAATCATTTTTAAGTAGTTCGATGTATAAGTTTCTACAAAGCTTTTCTTTTCACCAACTATTGTTAGAGCTCTTCAAATAAGTTTGTAGTTATATGTTGTTCTTGTTATTAGCGATTATCGACCATTTTTATTTCCTCTTTTGCCTCCCCACCTCCTCTAAAAACGTCTAAAAAGTAATAGTTTTAGCAATTATTTCGAAATTATATGAAACTGCCAACTTATTTTAATTTCCATTCATAAACCAATTTTCAAATTAGCAAAACAAAGCATGCAAATAAAACCAAACAAAACGTCACTTCCCATTTCCATTTAAAATTCCAAGCAACTAATTGGGTCAACAGCACCATAACAATGTTCACCATTTTCTACATTTTTCTATGCACAATTCTCCTAATCACTTCTTCGTGCTCCTCTTTTCATATTATTTTGCCCTTTCATTTAGTTACTATACAAATTGGTCTTTGTGGCTGATGATGGAATAAATGGAATGTAGTCTATGTAGATATGAAAAAAATATGAGATCAAGATATTAATTGAAATATGAATACCAGCGGGAGTTTCATAGAAAGTGCTTGTAAAAAGAAAGATGCAGTTATTAGCAAAATAAAAATTAACCCACACGCACACACCTACAAGGAATCGGTGTATCTAGGAGCATTCATTGCACACATTCAATTTAAATTAGTCTTCTGTAAAAACAAGTCGCTCCTCTGCATGTGCCCTGCTCAATTTGATTTTATTTTGTTGTTCGATATAATCAAAGCAACAGAAATTGCACACCGAGCAAAGCTTTGACAGCACGCAATAAGTGGATGATGGCTGCGGTGGGACAAGTAAACGACATAGCGGCATTTAAAACACACACAATATTTATTTGTAAATATCAGAGTGATCCTGTAGGAATTAATGTTGATCAAAAACGAAATGAATTTATTTCTTATAATTTAATAAATTCACAGGAACCGTTGTAGTTCAATACCTAGAAATGAGCAGAAATAAACCATTAGGACTCTATCTCAGTTTTCGGTCTTCTATCATTCCGGTTCGGTTATCTATCATCCCGTTTACAGGATTTTGGTAATAAATCAATTAGCTAATTGCTAATTAGTAGCTTATTTTTGGTTTGGTCTTTCCAACGGAGTGGAAGTCTTCCTCTTCCTTACTCTCAGAGTGTTTTCGCCCATTCGGACGACATGATCTAGCCGGCGTAGCCGATGTCTTTTAATTCGATGAACTATATCAATGGCGTCGTATATATCATACAGCTCATCGTTCCATCGAATGCGGTATTTGCGGATGTTGTCATCGTCCATGCCTCTGTACCATATAGCAGGACGAGAATGATGAGGGACTAATAGAATTTTGTTTTTGCTCTTCCGAGGCTGTTGTTACGTTTTCATTGGGGGTGTTGTTCACCTAGCAGGTCCCAAACACAGCGCACAACCCTGGGAACAGATAGTTCGCCTTGTCATTTTTGCTCATTTTCAAATGAATTTTTTTGGCTACCCAGAGGATACTGGGTCTAAGACCGGAAGTCGAGAGTTGCTTGAGGTATATGTAAAAGAATCGTTTCTGGTCACTCCCAAGTGAATGACAATAATAGAACTTTCCTGACTTTGCATGAGCTTCTATACATGACTCCACCCTCCTTATTATATTTGTACCTAATTAATAATTAGTTTAGGTATTAATTGCCATGCAACCATGTGAGGAGTTTTGAAATAAGCGATAAGAATACTCGTTACGAGGAGTTGTACCTGAAAAATTTTCAGAAGTTAAAGCAGCAAACAAATAGTAGATTCAAACTCTAACCCGCTTCTATACGAAAACCGTTGACAGACCCGGAGTACACTCAAAATTTGGCGGCAACTTCTCCAAACTTCTAAATCTCGAAAGCAGCGCTGCGTCTTACGAAGGAGGACTCGCACCAACAATCTACCGTTACAAAATTGTCTCCCCACCACTCGATCAAGACTAGCTGAAAACAGCACTAAGGTGGCTTTAGACTGACAAAGCCTCTGGTGTGAATGGATTACCGGATGAGATGTTCGTCTTGTGGTGAGTGAAGGCAAGACATAGTAACTGGAGGCCACACATAGAGATTCCTCCCGTCTTAGGGACTACGTCGGTGTTGACAACTAAGTATTAATTGTGTATATTACGATGCCAGCATAGTTCCAACAAATAATCTAAATCTCGAGATCACGCACAGAAGAACTCTTGTCACTTTGGGATCGAGAAAAATTTGAGAGGAAAGTGCATTCTCCAAGTCTATTATAACTCAAATTCTATTTATTATAAGATTCACAATTTACGATGGCCAACAGCAAAGCCTTTGGAGCCGTTTGCCTGTGCTATGAATACATATGAGCGAACTACATAAGCTGTATGACGACATGAAATATACAACGAACACATTGGTTGGCTCATGTCATTCGCATGGAAGATAGCGCTCTAGTAAAGAGGTCCTTCAGTTTGGTACCCATGGATGGACAACGGCCATCCATCCAATATAAGGATCAATTGCATAGCGATCTGTCTGCATTGTGGACGTACAATTAACGAGACTTCGCAAAGCATAGAGAGTCAACTGACAATGTTTTGTGTTCTCGGTCTAGATCGTCCCAAGGTTCTAGTGCCACAGAAGAAGAAGAATCAGCCTAAGAAACATTGTTCTAAATTGTTATTTTATAATACAGTTTTTCCCTTCAAGACGCTTGGCTTAATTTAATGTTCTCAGTTGCTTAAGGTAAATTGTGTATATTTTGTTTGCGTCCATGATGAATCAGTTTTTATATTAATTTTTTTTTTTTTTTTGGCGCATTGAGCTGTAAGTATTAATAATTATTGAGGTCCGCGAGAACCTTCAGTATTTACAGCTCAATACGCAAGAAAAAAAAAAAAGATGAAAACTAACTATAACCAGCTATAGTATGAAATATCGGAATTCATTTATCTTGCTCTCGATTAGGTTCTCGCGGACCTTCAATTTTCCAAAATGACATTCAAACATTAGGATGCGGTATATCCATGTAGTAAGCCCTTTGCTTAGATATATCGAGTATTCACGTAAATGCTTTCTTTCAAAGCTGATTTCTTTTCATTACGAGCTGCATTTTACTCTAGGTATTAAATATCAAGCGAACGCGAAATTCATTTTACTAATTCACTAACTTCCTACTGGGACAATTTGTATGTGGTGTAATATTAACACAAAATTGAGACTTATGGCAGAGTGGGAATACTGTGTGTGTGTGGATACCGTTGCATTGGTGTTTCTTCCTGGCAACTTGTAGGCGTTTACACATGAAATTAATCTAAACAATCGCGATGTGAAAATCGAGTAACTAGCTTCAAGTTAAAAGTGGAATATGTTGCATAAAAATATCACTATTTGCTGTTTTATGAAGATAGTATACTTCAAACACTAATAGATAAACAAGAGCAAATTATTACACCAAAACAAATTTGAAACCGATTGTAATGACAAGAATTTTTCGAAGTAAATAATTTAGCATAGATGGTGAATTAGAATATAGAAGTATTCACTGCAGGAAAATTTTATTGAGAATACTGCTTAAAAATCAAAATTATTATTTTTACTATAAAAATATGTTTATTTTTAATTTTAATTTGTTATTTTTTTGGAAATATTGTTTTTTTTTCCTAAAATTATAAAAAAGCGATAAAAATCTGTAGTGAAATTTGTTTAAGCAGCTCTGAGTACAACAATAGCATTGAAATTACACGCTCACACACACAAACACATATGTAAATTATACAATATTTACGACCAAAATATTGTGCTGTGCTTTCCCTCACTTGCAATTCGACAAAAATCGTTATCATTCAACAGCTTGTCAATCAGCTCGCTATATCGGCTGCAAGAGGCAGACAACAATGCGGTAAGCAATGCGCGACTTTGGAGGTAACTAATTTTTCAATGACTATCATAGTATTGTTTTTGTTAAATAGTGTCAAAATATATTACCGAGATATTTTCGGAAATATTGGAGAATTGACAATTCTTGACCTCATTTTTACTTCCTCGAAATAATACATTAGGCAAACACTTAGGCCGAACACTTTAATGACTTCAATATCAACACATTTCTATTTCTGAGCCTCATTCAACCCGCGTGGGCCTGATCATAAGTTCTAAAAATCCTACTAAAGCTGAATCTCCTATATGACTGAAATGAGAGTTCTACAAGTTCGCGGCTTAATAATAACTGAAAATAGAAACGTCTATAATACAACGAACAAGCAATATCATTTGGTCACCCTCTTTCAAGCGGCAATCAGACATTTTGTCGTGTGAAACACAATTCAAAGCAAAGCGCCAATTTACCAAGTCATATGTATAGGACAGACACACAATGTGTTTGTGAAGCAAAGAATTCGAAAAAAAATCAATAAAACAACAACAATCTAAAGCCCTGCAGCTGACACTGTATGACGGGCGTACAGGAGAATTCTTCGAATCAGCATCAACACCAGCAAACCGCAATCAAACAAAATGTCCTTTGGGAGTAAATCGATTAAAGCATCACAAACGGAAGTCAATCAACTGGAGCGGTGTGTTTAAGAAGTGGGAACTACATATATATACGTTTATACAATGTATACTGTATGTATGTGTGTACGGTATCTGTTCGCACCGCATAAGCAAACGTAGACAACGTATGACAACACAAAAGAGCCAGGCGAGCAGAGTCTGCGAAAGTAAGTTGGAAATCGTGGAACCCAATCTGTTGTCTTGTTCAAGAAGCATAATTTTGTAAACACCAGTGACTACTGTTTGTTTTTATTTGAACTTAGTAGTTTCTCTACTTTAATGGAAATGTGGAGTCGACCAAGGCCTCAGGAGTGCACAAAGATCTGACTCGTTGTGTGCTCCATCTTGATATGTCATTAGATTTGTACTTTCCAGCGATTCCACTATGACCAGACACCCAAACGAGTTTGATGATGAAGTAAGTTGGTGTTTTATTTAGTGAAGGCAGACAACTCTCGACGACCTCAATAAAGCTCATTGTCTTCTACATAAAAGAATGCACCAGCTCGATTTTCTATAAATTTGTGTAAATACCTTGACTGTCTTAATTTTCTTCTTCCATAATCATTTTCGGTATATTATGGCTAGTCCCTTGCTCCCTCAGTAATATCAATTCACTTTTTGTAGCATACATTTAGGAAAAGAGTACTGAGTTCAAAATAATATTTTAGGTCAATAGGTCTACTAATGAGGCTTATTTGCAAATTTATTTCTTCTTTCCCATTCTCCCTACGAAAACTTTACTGCTGCTCCCTGAAAAGTTGTAAAAAATATAATATCATTAGGACATAATCTTGGACAGGCTATGGTGCTCTGATGGAATCCATAAGAGCATCATAGGCTTATTGCATTACAACATGATTTCTGTATAGACCGATAATGATATGCAAAAACTGTCATCTATCTAGATCTCGAAGTAATATGATATGTGATCTAATAAAAGTGGCTGTGGTTTTTCTATATACACACGTATTTCAAAATATGAAATCGGCAATGAGTTTTTAAACCTGGAGCAGACTAGCTACCAGACTCTTCATTAATTTTACTATAGGAACTAAAGTAGCCCCGGCAGATCCTTTTTCAATTTCTATAGATGTTATGTAAATCTTTAATTTTGCTTTGACATGTTCCACTATACGAGTATACTCGCCAAAAATCATAAAGTGATAACAGTGAAGTTTAGTCATTCACAATTATTACGGACGACGCGCTTTAGACCGATTTTCATTTATAGTCGATATAATTATTGGTAGCTATCCTATGAACCCATAGACATGTTCAGTCCCAGCTTTGACTACGTAACTATTCACAATCATTAAATATGTGTCGACGGGTATGTCGGAATCTTCACCGAATTCGCTGATATATAAATAAAATCGGGTCTAAATCCTTCACTATTCACTGCCGGTATACTCCAAGCTCCATAAAATCTCCGTCGACATTAATTCTAATGTTTGCATATGTCACAGTGGGTTTTTCATGGGAGCAACTACCTAGCAGGGCAAGGTTTCCAACTTCTTGACGAAAACTTTGAATACTTTGCAGAGCTCAAATTTTGACTGAGGTTGTCTAAATTTCTAAAAAAAACAAAGCAATTGGCTGATCAAAACTAAGACTTGAGTTTTTAAACATATTATGTATTCTTTAGCTGTCTGAAAACAGAGGGTTCTAAGCGTCAGTCCTTCGATACCTGTCGCTTTCTTACATCTTTAGCGCATCTAATTCTCATTTTCCTATTGGCTCCCTGAATGCTGTCCATTTCGTCGAGAAATATCGTATCATTGTAACCTATACCTCAACATACAAGCTTCAGCTTTCCTAGTAGGAGTTGACTCTTATATAAAAAGAGCTGACTGTTATATGAAACCGTTCGGTTATTTGTTCCAAAGGAGTATGGCGTTGTGCTTATTACAGTGTAACACGAAAATTCCATATGACACCGTGTGTTATCTTCATTTGTGTTTCGCAATTCCTTCAGACTTCCTGCCGCAGTACTTTATCAAAGCCACCAAACTTTGCCAACACTTCTACCAAAGGACCAACACACAAAAATATATATTGTCTGCATTAGTGGAAAATATATTTAGCTATGGCTATGTGTAAATATAACCAGAAACTCCAACAAGCTGACTGGCATTTCGGCATCAACATGTGTTTTGCCAGGCTTCCGCTCCATTCCACACACACACACACACACACACCGCTCGAGGCAACTTACTCCGTTTATTTTCGATATGCTGTGCGAAATGTTTACTTCTATTTTTGTTTGCCTTGAGCACACAATGTCGGTTTGTTCGAATATAAATATATACTTATATATATAGATGTGTGTGTGTTTATTCTGGCCCCTGCAAGACTGTAGCTTTAACACTTTGTGGCTTGTCGTGTCTAATCCATCTGCTTTGATTTCATTTATTGCTAAATTGTCAAAATTAAGAACGTGCCTGCAGTGGCAGACGAAGAGGTGTGAGCAAAATTTTGTAGAAACCGTTTAGTAAACGAAAGTGTATGCGAAGCAACAATGAGTATATACATATGTATGTATGTATTTATGTATTTTTGGCTGCAGGGTTTAAAACATTTAACTGATTTTTGCCGATGTTGCAGATAAATAAATCTTGTTCTCACTGCAGCAGTTGGTTGCAGACTAATTGATTTTTTATTGTTTTCTGATTTCGATTTGTTTGGAAGCAATTCAAAATTTTTAATATGAAACATTGATTTCCAACATCAATAGTTATGGACAGACACATTAAAAATTAATATATGAAGATATATAAATATTTCAATTTCAGTTTGAAATATATACAGGGTGTGCCAACTTTTTTCATTCTTAAACGATGACTTTGGACCAAGCGTTTGCTTTGAGCTAGCCAAAAGTTCGTGGAAACTTTGCTTTGCTAATAACGCAACAAAAATATTTCAGGGAGAGACCAATCTGTCGATTTTTCTGACTTTATACTAAGCGATATCAATGGTCGGTCTTCAATAATTTTTATGTTAGTTCCAATTTTTCTGTAAACACATCCAAATGCCTGTAGTTGGGTTAGGTTAGGCTAAATTCGGATCTCACTTGTATAGGTTATAACGCGGGTGCGTTGTGGTATCTAGGTCTCCTATAAAATTGATCCTAAAATCCTCATAAATCGACGAAGCGCTTTGAACCGATCACAAATTTATTGACGGAGTTTCAGCTACCTCTGCCAGTTCCCCGAAGGTAGGACTGGCGAAATCTCAATATCCATCCATCCAGATTCACAGATCGCCTACGTTCTACTCTACACCAGAAGGATCTCGCAGTTAGAGAAGAGCTGAGTCCATAGGTCCAGTACTAGATGACAACGGAGATCTGTTTGTTGAGGCGACTAATGAGACTTTCTGCTCACACAGATCTGACAAATTGGCATGTAGGCATTTATCTGACCCCCATCTCTTGAGCGCATTTGTGCCTTTGCTACGTGTAGAAAGCCTTAACCCAGACAATGGCCACACAATAGCATTAGCAGCCATCAAACGTCCATTCGAAAATAAACACAATCAAAGGATGAATGTGCTCATACATAATGCACATTAAGGTGGCTCTTCTGGTAATTTTTTTTTAAGTTTTTCATAACTTTTTGAGCCGGCGAATAATAATTTGACTCTTTAACAAAGAAGTGTCTGAAATTCGAAGAAATCCAAAAACTGAAAATGATAAAACCAGGAAAATTGTGATAAGGCCATTTGTATCACTTAACATCCGAAAACATGCTCTGCTCAATTCATTAAAATTATTTGTGGAAGGCAGCCCTGAGACGCCACCTAAGTATACTATTTCAAGTACTAAAATCGACATTCCTTAACTTCTCCCATTTTATATATGCAGCCAAAGTTCTATATTTCTCCAAAAACTTAATTTGAATTCAAAAATGTGTGCCACCCTAATTTGCATATTCGTGCTGTTTAAGGCAGTGTGATGAGCCAATGGATAAGCTATAGAGAGATAGTTTATTCAGCATTTACCAATTCAATCGAATGTCTGATTGATGGCTGGCTATCTCTACCTGTCACACAATGGCCAACGTGTGTCTCAATCCACACGCAAGACCACGCATACACCTACTATATGTATAGAAGCAAAGACAATTCCTCCTACTCAGCAGCTGTAGAAATGTATGTGAGTCACGAATTAAATTAAGTAATTTATACCGTTCCATGTTTACTGCTTCAGGTGATATAATATTAAATGATACTGTTCTGATTGCTTAGTATTGAGTATGAGCCATTGGCGCTGATTAAAGGAAATAATATATGTACAGGTTGTATATGGATATATTTTGTGCATATATTGTGTTAGTAAAATATTTTTTAAACATAAAAAGGAAGTTTGTACCTAAACTTTAATACTTTTCACAAGTGAAGCAGTTATTGTTTTGATCGACCGGTTTATATGGCAGCTATAGGAGTATGGTATAGTGTTCCCATCTTAACAATTTGTTCGGAGATTATAAAGTTGCTTTTGAAAATATACTATTCCAAATTTATGCCTTGCTCTAGTCTATTACTTTGAATTTAATTGTTTCGTGTATCATTAAGTTATTATTGACGTCGCTTGCTTACTTCAAGCTTTAACCATATAACGATTTTTACTGGCCTAGAAAACATCAAAAACCTTTGCGCATGGAAGAATTTTTATTGACTACATAGAAAAAACATGGTTCATCAACAATGACTGTCCCATAGCGTTATTGAACCATTTTAAGGAGGAAATCGCCCCGAAAAACGACTGCTTATGAAGAAAAAGATATTTCTGTTTCACCATGACAATGCACGGGTCACAAGTCAGTGAAAATGCATGAATTGTGCTCTTTAGATCTGGCCCGCACCGACTATTTCCTGTTCTCAGCACTCAAAAGAAAGCGCGCTGTGAAGAAATTTTCGCTGAATAAAGAAGATGACCGCCGGCACTGAGGTGAATTTTGAAGCAGAGGACAAATCATACTACATAAATGGTATGGTTTGGTGCCATAATCAATGTACCACGCATGAACAGAACTACGTTAAATAAAAAAAAACCAATTTTACCAAAAAAATGAGTTTTACAGTGGTAGGTCGGGTACTTTTCAATTGACTTGTTACGTCTGAAGCCACTAAATCCACAACACGCTATCGTAGTTGAGGTTAGTGAAGCGAAAATCGCAATTAAGGATTGGGTTTTGGACCAATACTAACTAAGAAAACTACTCAGTTCCACCGACTTTTCATAAGCTACTTCATTCACTAATAAACTATCTCACTCACACAATCGCAGAGTGTGAACCCTTACTAATATTTTAGACTACCTGTCGAAGCGCCTGCGGGTCGGTTTCAGCATGGATTTTCGCATGAGTTTCTGCTCGCAGACTTGCGTGTTTAAAATTGTAAATCCGCAACTTATTCGAATGCCAGCAACAGAAACAGTTAAGCAGTGATATACAAGTGAGCACACGCTATCCCCCTGCCCCTTCCCTAGGTAGGTAACGTAATTTATATGTAGGTGGCACCATGTTTGCATATTAGAAATGAACATTAAGAGGTGAAGACAACGTTGTTAGAGATTTGGCGGAATAAAAGGCACAAAGAAAGGAGAAAAAAAAAACACAAAAGCCTGCTGTGTACACCTGGGTAATTTGAGCACTCAAAAATGAATAGGAAATGTCTGTGTGAATGTGTGCAAATGGCATGTGATATTGCGACGTTGGTGGTGGCGGCTGGTGAATGTGAAACCGCAAAAAGTCGCGGTTGAAATTCTCATTTGTCGCATTAAATTACAAATTCCATTAAAGTGATTACCTGAGTTCTCTATAATTATTTATGTATATAACTGTGTGGGTGTGTGTGTAACTATATATGGGCATATGTATGTATATATGATATGTATATAGTATGTATATCGCTGTATATTTGTCGGTGTGCATGTTTGTTTTTTATTGCTTCTCGTTGTATGTGTATGTTGTTGGCAGCACACATAGTTGTAGTATACACCTACATGTATAGTTGATAATTAATTTGCAACGCCTACAGGCTATTAAGAAATTCAAGCTCCCGTTAAACTGCACACACGCACACGCTAGTATTCATGTGCATATAAATAATAAACCAAATTATGCCGTGTTCCAGCGCATAAACAATAATAAATGCGAATGCGAATTTATACGCATTAATATAAGTGTGTGTGTGTGTGTGTGTGCTCGCGATTACATCTGTTTACATAAAGCCGACATATTAATTATGCGCATTTGGAAGTGTGCTTAAGAATCATTTCTCAAGCCCATATTCGATTAAGTGCTTTTAGCGCTTTGCGGTTGTAATCGTAGAATCACCCGTTAGTTCAGTTTAGGGCCCGATTTCGCTGCTGAAAAGAAGCTCTTTAATGGTATCATGATTGTAAATTAAGCAACTGTCCCTGCTTGGCTAATAGGCACAAATTTATGTCGAAAAATCAGCCAAGATGTGAGAATTTATATTTTTCCAGAATACCTCGATAAGTTAGAGATAGAATCTTTTGTTGTCTTTTTATACTCTCGCAACAATGTTGCTAAAGAGAGTATTATAGTTTTGTTCACATAACGGTTGTTTGTAAGTCCTAAAACTAAAAGAGTTAGATATAGGGTTATATATACCGAAGTGATCAGTGTGACGAGTAGAGTTGAAATCCGGATGTCTGTATGTCCGTCCGTTTGTCCGTCCGTCCGTGCAAGCTGTAACTTGAGTAAAAATTGAGATATCATAATGAAACTTGGTACTCGTATTTCTTGTCTCCATAAGAAGGTTAAGTTCGAAGATGGGCAAAATCGGCCCACTGCCACGCCCACAAAATGGCGAAAACCGAAAACCTATAAAGCGTCATAACTAAGCCATAAAAAGAATAAAGATATTAAAGTGAAATTTGGCAAGAAGGATCGCATTAGGGAGGGGCATATTTGGCCGTAATTTTTTGGAAAAGTGGGCGTGGGCCCGCCCCCTACTAAGTTTTTTGTACATATCTCGGAAACTGGTACAGCTATGTCAACCAAACACTATAGAGTCGTTTTCTTAAGGCGTTTCCATATACAGTTCAAAAATGGAAGAAATCGGATAATAACCACGCCCACMTCCCATACAAAGGTTATGTTGAAAATCACTAAAAGTCTGTTAACCGACTAACGAAAAACGTCAAAAACACTAAATTTTACGGAAGAAATGGCAGAAGAAAGCTGCATCCAGGCTTTTTTTAAATTGAAAATGGGCGTGGCGACGCCCACTTATGGACCAAAATCCATATCTCAGGAACTACTCGACCGATTTCAATAAAATTCGGTATGTAATATTTTCTTAACACCCTGTTGACATGTACGAAATATGGGTGAAATCGGTTCACAACCACGCCTTCTTCCAATATAACGCTATTTTGAATTCCATCTGATGCCTTCTCTGTACAATATATACATTAGGAACCAATGATGATAGCGGAATAAAACTTTACACAAATACGTTATTTTAGCTAAGGTATCCCTTGTGGAAAAATTGTCGTGATCGGACTATAACTTTTCAATGCAATTAAAATAAATGAAAATAAAATTGATATAATCTAATTAATTTACAGCAAAATAAAAAAATATGTAAATGACGTATAATGAAATGTCGATTATCACTTTATCATGCGAGAGTATAAAATGTTCGGTGACACCCGACTTAGCCCTTCCTTACTTGTTTTGCTTATTATTGAGAGCTTTCGAAATTACAAGGAAAATTCAAATCTTTTAGTTGAAAACTTTTCAGTAAGACCGTACAAGCGGACTGAGATTAGTAAGGCCAAAACGTGTTTCTGGAAAGATGTCTGCGAAAGCGTAGAGGACTGTAATGAATCATTTAGGTTAAGGAGTTTTCTTGCAAAGATTGAGAGCTGGGCTGTGGGTAGCTAGCAGTTGCTATGGCTACTCCTGAACACTCTCTTTCCACTAAACCTAGCTAATTAAAAAGTAACCCTTCGAGAGTTTCAAAAAGCCTATACAACCTACTCAGACCTGCTGGACGACCGTCATCTCGTGTGAGCTATTTTAAGCCGTTTAAACCTCGAAGAGCCAATGCCTGCACATGTTATCACATATGTGACCACGAGCGGATTGTAGGCAGGTTAGATTGTCGTTCGCTCCGAAGTCCAGTAAAAGCGCTTATATCATTACTAATAACTATAGTTTCAATTTAAAATGGTAGAGAGACTTATGGAACTCTAAGTTAGGATTACCCCTGCGGGAAGGGTGTAGAATTTGCCAGCGTTATGGTAATAGTCGAGCATTCACTATGTCTGATTTTTGACTTGCCTTGAAATTTTTTAATATTCTTGGCAGAAATAATGCCATAATACCCAGTTTGAGCTGATATTATTGACTATGAATGAGATTTCTTTCAACGAAAATAAGGTTGAAGTTCAAGCTACAAATGTCACCAGTGATTAAATTAGATGGGTGTTTAACTGGTAGTGGCAAAAGCTGCAAAGGCTGGTTTTAGACTTAAATCTAGCACCCCGGGAAACCGTTAGCCCTTGCAGTTCACTGCAATCGGCTAATTGGGTTTGGGCATATTGGCAGATTCCTGGTGGCTGTGGTTTAAACCCAAAGCCTGATAGAATTGGAAATTCAGTTTATTATGGATTCACACTGCATTGGGGTGCTGGATTCACAGCACAACAGAAGTTATTGATCGGCCTAGAAACCGACCAAGGTGGAAAATGTGTACCTTCTAACTGAGCCATGGAACCAAATAATACTTGCAAAAAGCATGTTCAGATTTCCTTTCATGAAATCGAGGTAACGTTCAACAGACGGCCGAAAACGATTATTGAATCTAATCTGAAGCAATCATATGCAGTCTTCTTTGTAACATAGTGCTTTTGACGGAGTGGCGAAAGCAGCAGGCACTTCGGAGAGTAAATAGGGACACCGTGCAAGGTGACGTTCTTTCTTCTTTGCTCTGTGTCCTTGTGATGAACGCTTTTTTTGAAGGAACTTCAACATTGAGGCTGCCAGTTGGTTGCCCATGGAGACGATATAGCTCATTTGGTAAAAGGAAGAGCACTCCGTTTACTATCTAACCCAAAGTAATCTAAATGTGGGCACGGACAATCCGACAAGTAACTTTACCAAGATATATAAAATCTCTTATAATAGTTTTCCATCGTTGGGAGGATCTATTCTTCAACCGGTGAACAGGTTGAAGTGCTTGCGTCTTATCCTTGATATGAAGCTCTTTTGCAAGCCAAAAAATAAGGAGAAAATGAAAGAAGACATCTATCGTAAAAAGCCACACTAGCTAAGTAGCGGGAGCATTCTCATCGGCAATTGTGGTTTAGTAAGGAAAACTGAAACAATGACATTTAATGACATTCCTACGTTACACCTGGAGACATAGCTGATAGGTGCTTAGCAGCGAATGTAACTATTAGGCATAAACATGCTGGATATATGAGGTGCATGAATTTCACATATTCTATATCACTGCATCGATCCTTCACCATTCAATTCCTTCTAAGCTCCCACTTGAATTTGTATGCTTAAAAAATTAAAAATATTCTTAAAGTTCATACATCTTTTTCATTACTAACAAATATATCTCAGAAAGACGTATGAAAACTTCAAGTCAATCGGTCGGAGAAGCTTTATTTACCGACGCTGGAAACATCGTTTTGACAAAAAAGCGCTTGACACTTTAAAAGTCGATTATATTAAATATATACAAAAAAATCGGATCAACTTCAAACATATTTACTTGCGAGCTGTAAGCAAAAATAATTGCTTTCAAAAGTGGCTACAAAGTGCGTTCCAAAGTAAACTTTTTGCCGACTGGTGCGTCTTTTATCGCTATCGATTGTTCAATGAGAAGTGAAGTTACTGCGTCTAAACTGTTATTGGTGCGAAAATGAGCTTTAAAGAAAGAGTCAATAATTTTGTTTTAAAATTGACAAAACGTTTACCGAAACGTTTCAATTGATGAAAGATGTTTATGGCGACGATTGCGTATCCCATAGCAGAGTGCACGAGTGGTGTCAACGTTTTCAAAGTGGGCGTGAGGATGTAAATGACGATCAACATGTGGGCCAAACATAATCCGTGATAATCGGAAATTGCATCGAAACTGTGTGCGAACTCATCAAAAGTCAACCGAAATCATCATTGGAATAGAACATCTCCAAAATATCGATTTATTGCATTTTGACCGAACATGTGAAAGGTGTGGTCACGGTTTGTTCGGCACAAATTCACTGACGACCAAAAATTGCTCAGAATCCAACATTCGAAGTACATCATTTAACCATTATTTGACCAAAAATCACATTTTAACTATTAAACACTCCTCGTACTCAGCTGATTTGGCACCATGCGTCTTCTTCCTGCGTTATGCAAGAGGCTTGCACCCGCATACTGGCGGCCATACCGCCCAACGAGCTAAGACACTCGTTCGACATGCTTTTGCACTGTGCAAAAATATTGAAGCAAAAAGAGACTATTTAGTGTAAAATAAATAGATTTTGCCGAAAAAAACATTTTTTTTGTTTTTTTTTTTCATCTGCTATGAGCATCCATCACGTGACACCACCATATCTCTTCTTCACCTCTTAATTCGGGTGAGTTTTCAAAATATTTTTTTTAATTATTCATATTGAGAAATTCAAAAATATTTTACTAAACGGAGTGAGTAAATGTAATGACATTGCTTGGCTTTACGGAGTAGAAATTATAAAAACACTAAATAAGAAACATTATTATACACGAAACACATATATGTATGTACACACACATACATATATTTTTCTGAATTAATACGCCAACCCAAAACGCATGTCTATTACTGCCTATTCTACGCTGATATCAATATTTCATTTTACATATACAAAGACATATTTGCATGTATTTCTATGCTTCTAATACGTAATAAAATATACATATTTATAAGTGAGCTATAATTGAGAGCCAATGATACTCATACGCCATGGCAACCCTTTATGTATATACACCGCACCATTTGCAAATGTACGAATGGATAGAATGTATTATGTTTCAAATATAGCATAATTTCATCCATTTCATCTATGTCAGGGTTAAAAAAAGAAAGGGTTCGCATTATGCAAGCAGCAAAGAAAACCTAAATGAAGCAAAAACTGGATATAAATAGTATGAAAAAGAAGAATCCGACAACAGCTGTCGCAGAAAATGTGACATTTTTTTTTTTTTTTTTTTTTTTTTTTTTTTTTTTTTTTTTTTTTTTTTTGTGAGCGAAGCACGTGGAATTTCGCAAGCCACTAATAAATGCTGCCTTTCCCTCATTCATCATTTTGCCGCACACCACAAGCAAACACCTACGAGCTGAGCGGCAGCATATTGCTCTCGCACTGACCACGATGCAAGTGTCAACTAAACTTAGCTGGCGGCAAGTTCCTGCTGGTTGCGGTCCTTTTGAGCGCTTGGTAATCTCCAGCTAATGCATATGTGTTTGCGGCTGAGTGCGTGTATGTGCTCTAAGCATATATAACTTTGTCGTGTTGTGTCGTCCTGTGTGCTTAACGCTCTGCCAAATGACACAACTCGTGGCAGCGCGTTTCGCGATTTAATGAAATATTAAATTTTATTGCCTGCGTGCCTGTCAACAACTTCGCATTTCACTGCGGGTTGTTTGTGTTTATTTGTTGGTGTACCGGTGTGTTTATGGCTGATTTGGTCACACCTGCACTTCCACTGAACACACAAACTCTCTCTCTCTCTCTTTGTATATATTTAGAGTCACATCTACCCTAGTCATCGTTAGTTTTGTGTCTTAGTCTGATTATTTGAAGAAACTTTTGAACTACTCAAAAGGCTGCCTGATGTATATTATGTGTATGTGTACCTTTGCTTTAAAGTTAACTTCTATTTTTTGTGTTTTTTTTTTGTTTTGTCTTTATTCGTATAGAAAATTTAAAAAACTCTATACTCTTTCTCTAATAATCCTTCATAATAAAATATCTCTTTGAATCCAATAGACCTTCATTGCAATATTTCTTCATTACCTTCGCTTCGGCAAACCTTGAAGAGTAACTAATCACACAAACAGCTGTTATAAATAGAGAAACTGCCTACTCTAATAATAATGGAATAGTAACCAGATATTCCCCTTTATTGGATTATTTCCGTCTTTCCTTTTATACTTTTATTGAGTTCAGTGTCGTTGTTGATTGTACTTAGTTCTGCCATAAGTTCTGTTACAAATTCAGGTCCCAATAAAATTAGCTATAATACATTTGAAGAAAAGTTAATTTAAATTAATAATAATGCATATACTAAATACATGAGGTAAATTTTTGATTTTTCGAAATTGTCAGCATTCACTTGCACGCATGCCCTCAAACCATTCGGTCGTTTATCATAGGCAGACCGCACAGTTTCTACTGGTATTGATCTCGAATTTTCCTTAGTATACGACAGGCTACGTTCACCAACACGGACCACAAACTGTAGTCCAACGGATTCAAATCTAGACTTCCAGACTACCAATTATCCGCAGCCTTGAGTACTGCCTTTAAGGGTCTATACCAGTGTAACCCATGAAAATGTATGCGGCTTTCGTGAACTTTTTTTAATGAAATTCGCTATTGAATGTTTCGAAGTTCTTTGAACACAATAAGGTAAGGTAGAAGAAATTTTTGTTATTTTAGGTGAACATGGTTGTTTTTTTTAACGCAAAATTGACAACTTCAACCAATCAAAAATATAGAATTCATTATATAGCAAATATATTCAAGAATACTCAATTTCAATTGAAGTTGATCGGTCAATTTCTTGTCGAGTTATTATGTCCGCTAATTTTAAAAATGTCCTGTCGAGAAAAACGCGATTAAAGTTTCAACTATCTGTGAAATACCTCTGCGGTCGCTCTTTATAACGCTGCCGTTCAAAAATGATTCGAGATACGACATTGCCAATTTCATAGGATATTGAAAAAGAAGCAAACAAAAAAATCGATTTTTAAAAGTCTCTCACTGGTATAGACCCTTAAGCTCCTGCTGTGTGGTTTCTGCTTTGTTTGTTGGAGCACCATCTTAATGTAAAATACAATGCTTTCCATCGAAAAGAGTATTGCTTAACTACATCAGCACACCTTTTCAAATATTCTGCTGAAGAAGTTTTGCTCCATTTTTAACTCCTTTTTAAAAATAAGTGAAGAAGTGAAAGGCATTTTTTACAGAAGTAAAAACTTGTAATTCTATAAGGACTATTTCGTGACATTTCATCGATTGGAAGTAAAGTTCTTACGTGTTAAGTGTCAGTATGTTTGTGTTTTCGGTGCGAAAATGAGCTTCGAAGAAAGAGCTAACTTTAAATGATGTTTTAAAATTGGTAAAACTATTACCGAAACGTTTCAATTGATGCAACAAGTTTATGGCGACGATTGCCTATCACGTAGCAGAGTGCACGAGTGGTGTCAACGTTCTCAAAGTGGTCACGAGGATGTAAATGACGATCAACACGTGGACCAATCAAAATCCGTGATCATCGGAAATTGCATCGAAACTGTGCGTGAACTCATTAACTATCAGCCGATTTAATCATAGAATTTCATCAGAATTGAATTGAAGAACTCCAAAACATCGATTTATAGCATTTTGACCGAACATTTGGACTTACGAAAAGTCTGTGCACGGTTTGCTCCGCACAAATTGACAGACGAGCAAAAATTACTCAAACCATAAATCAAATTTTAACCATTATTCACCTGATATGGCACCGTGCGACTTCTTTCTTTTCGAAAAAATGCGCTTGCAAATAAAAGGAAAGCGTTATGCAGACGTGCAGGCCATTCAAAAGGTGTGTACCGACACACTGGCGGCCATACCGCCCAACGAGCTAAAACACTCTTTCGACATGCTTTTGGACTGAAAGCTGTATTGAAGCAGAAGGAGACTATTTTGAATAAACTTTACTTTGTAAAGTAAATAAGCCTATGCAGAAGACTACCCATCAACCCATTTTTTTCCTAAAAAAGAGATGCTTACACGGCCGTTCACCGCATGCTATTGAAGAAGCTATGGAGATCATTTCAAATAAGATTTTACATCGGGTCTGGTCTATGTATACATTCATTTACTTTTATTTAATTTTCTGCTGTTTATGGAGATTAGATAAGCGAGCAAAATGACGAATCGAAAACATCGCTTGAGAAAAATGGAAAATTTAATTCTATTGCGGTTAGTTAATATCCTTAATATACATATGCATATTTCTGTGCAATTCTGCGTTGCCTTGATACAGCACTTATTATTCATGATAAGGGGTTTGAAAATTTTACTTTAATATTTTTAGTAAAAATGGGCAGAACTACAGGACTTGCCCGTTCTTTTTATCGTATCCCACACTTGTGGGATAAATAATATGGCTCGATTCGTATATTCTTATAATATACCTCGAACACACATCTGGGACTCATTTCTTTTCATCCACTGGACGTTTTGTGTTCGAAGAACTTTTGGGTGCATTATGTTCTGTGGATACATCATATAAACAAATATATATGAAAAGTTATATTATATTCCACAGACAACCCAAATACTGTCAATATGTGAATTAGGTGTTTGATGAGCTCTCACTGGTACTTTACTTTGGAAGAATTTGCTTTTGGATTCGTACTTAGCTTTAAAAAAACACTACTCCGTCTTGCACTGTGCCTTATAGTGGCACCACAAAACTAAATGACGTCGGTACATACGTGTATCAGTATGTAGTATGAACATATAAACGACTTTATCACAGAGCACTGATCACAATGACGCTATCGCTATGACAGAAATTCAAAGGGCACAAACTCGCCAAATGCTGGGCGTCAAAACTCAATCGAGAGCATTCGCAAATGAATGTGTATACTCATACATGTACACATCTACTTTCATATATGTAACGTACTCATTATAGTGAATCAACTGAGTCCAGGCACCTGTGCCAAATATTCCGCTATGTATGACTGTGTCAAGCCTAGCGTCGGAATGCCACAGCAGACTCTCACACAAACCTCAACTCCATATGTGTATATATGTGAGTATGTCAGTGTGCGCACATTTGGCGACGGGGTCACGCACTTGCGTTTTATTGTGTCGCCAATGGCAAGCTGATGGCGAAAGGTGCGATAGTCGACGAACGCAAGCAGCCGAAATGAAAGGCGAGGCAGTCGAATAAACCTAGTACCGAGACAAATAACGCACCGTACAGGCTGCGAAAAACAGAAAGAACGCAACTTAAATGGAGGTCCTTTTAAACGAAACCGAACGGTCCCGGACCGTTATGTGTAACGCAGAGACACGCATGTGAGCGTTTGGGGAAAGTGCAGTGAAGCTTTGTTATTGAGGGCACTTAAAAATTGTGTTTTATAAAAACTGTCAAATTTTTGGGAAAATTTATATAAAACAGTAATTTAAAATTTTCGAAAATCATCCAAAAAAGAGTTACCAGATGTCACAAAAATTTAAATGAAGGAAACAATTATATTATTTTGATAATCATCTAACAGTTATCACTTGCATTTATGTTTTTATATTGTTCATTATATTATAAGTAATAGGGTTGCCAATCATCAAAATTAAATAACAGGCATTATTAAATTATTTTAATTCTTAACTAAAATTCATAAAAATATTTTTTGAAAGTATTACAGAATTTCTAGTAGGGTTGACACACATGCGTATGTATAATACATAAACAACTAAGAAAAAGTTTTGGAGTCAGAAAAATGATATAAAACAATTTGATATAATTTTTAATGAGTGGCCAGTTTTGTAACCATCAGAAAATAATAGCTCATAAAATTAACTTTTTTTTGCTTTGAATATGACATTACGGTTATTGTCGCTAAAATTAGAGCAAGAAAATTTTTTTAAATATATTTTTCCCCGAGCAGGGTATATTAAGTACTCTAGAGACCCACTAAAATATATGTATTGAGGTTCAGCCTGATTGGCTGAGTTGATAAAGCCATGTCGATCTGTTCGTCTCTATATATATGCGAACTACTCTCGCAGGCTTTGAGATCCACCCACCCCAATTTTTTTTTTTTTTTTTTTTGTTTTGTTTTTTACGGAATCAAAATTGAGATTCAAGAAAAAACGTTTTTGATTGGACAAAAAATCCACAAAATTTGGCAAGGATTATTATCCAAACCAACTATATAATCTTCGAAAAAACTGGTCAAGTCGAATCACTATAGCATACAGCTGCCATACAAATCGAGGAAACGAAATCAAGTGCTTGTATGTAACACTTTTTCACTTGACAAGATATTTGGTACAAATTATCATTTCGGGCATCGCTATAATCTCCGAAGAAATTGTTCAGATCGTACAAATATAGCATATAACTGCCATACAAATTTACTGATCGAAGTTTTCTTCACGAAATTTGGTATAGATTTTTACTCATGGCATAGTAATTACCTCCGATTGAATTAATTATTTTGGACCGCTTTAGAATATACTTTCCATGTAAACTCAACAATCAAAACAAATAAATGCACCAGTAAAGGATACTGTAGCCACGGTGCAGCTGAAGTTAACGTCATTTCTGATTTTATTTTATTTTCGATATATTTCGATATATTTATGATTTAAATCTACCATATAACGAGTATCCACTGTAGCAGTGCTTAAACGCAGCATGGTCAAGCTTACAACACACCTTTGTGTCAGTCGTATCAGCGTGTTTATCACTAGCAGAACACTCATACGACCTGGTGTACCCATACTACTAGATGTGTCATCATGCGCATAAATATACGCATGTATGTGCGAGTGTTTTGTTAAATTGAAGCGGATCATAAAAACTTTAATTGTCTCAGTTAAACTCACCGATAATGAGCAGTTTTATGGCTGCCCTGTTGGGGGCTCTTTCGCTACACCAACACGATGACATTTTGGCACCTCTCCTCTAATCTTTTAGATTTCCCCTGTGACGCGCGTTGTTGACAATACACTCGCGTGTATGTTGCAATTATATATGTGTCCTTATTTGCCGAAAATTATTGCCACCACTGGCGTTTTGTTTAACGCTGCCGGTTACTGCTTTTCATGTAACCGACCACCGCAACGATTTTTTTTTTTTTTTTTGTTGTTTCTGCTTTTTTTAATACGTTTTGGGAATGTCGTCGTTTTATTTTTTTGTTCTTTATATGTTTTCGTTTATTTTATTGGCCTTTGTTTCTGGTGGCAAGTTGTTTATTGCTCAGGTCTTAGTTAATGCCTTTTCTTTTGTGATTATCGTTTCCGTTTATAATCAACATGCGACAGCACTTGACCAGCTGCTGACGAGATCCAGGTCGTTGATATGTGGGCCGCTGCACCTTGGCGAGTTTTTCACTGTTTTTCGAGGGCAGGTTTTGAGTAAAAATTGTGCTGAAATGGTTTTCAGTCATTTAGTTTTAAACATCCAACTTTCATTTGTGGTTGTTACAAGCTTTCTGCTTTAAATACTTTAATCTCAGCAAATTTTTTAGATAAAATATGTTTTTAATGGACAGTTATTATTTTGAGTTAAATCATTTTACGAAGAAGTGATGCTAGTTATATTTTCAATATTTTTTAACTTGTTTAGAAATTAGTCACAAGACGATTTACTCGATATTAATGAGATTAAACGAAAAAAGCAAATTTAT
Source organism: Bactrocera latifrons (assembly GCF_001853355.1). Taxonomy (NCBI): domain Eukaryota; kingdom Metazoa; phylum Arthropoda; class Insecta; order Diptera; family Tephritidae; genus Bactrocera; species Bactrocera latifrons. Next base: position 1,444,886 of record NW_017537023.1, read on the forward strand.
TTT
>NW_017537023.1:1445201-1481798 GCF_001853355.1 Bactrocera latifrons
TTTAATTTTTTTTCTTTTTTGTTCAAATTAACAAAGTTTTTTTTTAATTTCTAACACATAATTATTTTTTCAGTATTTATTTAAAATATTTCTACTTCTCATTTTAATTTTTTGTTTTTTTATTGCAACCTAATTCATAGATTTCATAAATTTTTTATATACCAGTATAGATATTTTGTTAAAATTCCCTTTTTTAAATGTATTTGTATTTTAAATCCGTATTATATTCTGGCAGTAATCTGTTTACTTATAGAAGTTTGTAGTTAAAATTTACAACTGCTATTTAGCGATTTCAAGTTTTCTCAATTTATTTATGCCACGTAAATATTTACTTCGACACTTACACTTTCTAGTTTCAGATATTTTTTCTGTTATTTAGCACCAGTTCGCATACATTTTTTCAAAGTTATTTTGGTATCCATCTGAAAAATACAAAAAGAAATTAGTTTAATATAAAAAATATTGGGAACACAAATATTAAAGTATCAATGCTCTACTATGTCGAAAAAATCTGGGTATGTACCGGTACAAAAACAAATCATTATAAATATTAAAACTATCGATATTCTGTATATTGCTATATATACTGGGAGCCTAGAAGTTTTATTTTTATTTTTGTTCTATCCGCCATCAACTATAGGCCAGAGTATTTTTGTGGTCTGTGCTATAATGCTAGTGTCCTTCAAAAATGAAGTGAGTTAATTTCTTCCAACTTTAAAACTGTTTTATTAAAAAAGAGTACTCAGTATTTAAAAAATGGACCAGTGTGTTTCAGTGCTGAGTTTCTGAAAAGTTATTCGTTACCCTTATTAGAGCAAAAATTGATAGAGCGAGGATTAAGATGCAGTTATATCGATATATGACAGATGTTGAGGACAAAGTAAGTCAAATAGATGAAATTTTACGGTTATACCGCCATATAACAGTCCGCAAAAAATTGTAGGCTTGAATATTTGTTTTCGAAAAAATATCCTTGCATGCGTTTTGCAAAAACTGTAATGGCAATAAAAATTATTCCCAACAATTATTATTAATGTTTCTTAATGTCTGAAAGTAGTTAAAATGTCCTTGCAGCTTTTCGAAGAAAATATTATAAGAAAGAACTTAATGTAATCAGTAAAGTGAAAAATATTAATAGAAGTATAGAAAAGAGCCTACATGCTTAAATAAGAAATATTGTTTGCACACAAAGACAAACTCTTTCGGATATACTAAATTATATTTGAGTTATCTCCTGTGTTAGGGAGACATCACACAAAATGTTAGTCTTACGAAATCGTAGTTAAGCCAAAATTATTATGTTTTTGTTTGGTGAGCGGCTCTCATTGGCCTCAGTGATACCTACAATGCCAATGATCTCACTTAAGGACATTCTACATATAACATCCTTGTATAGAATTGCCGAAAAGGTTATAATCAGACTCCAGGAAACCGGAAACAATAATAATACCAGAAAGGTACATTCCGAAATCCCCTGTCCCCGATAGCTTGGACCAATCCGAATCGGATACGAAGGCGAAAGTTCGTATGTCAGTCTTCTGTCGAAAACTCTCAATCAACTTTTTATTAAGAGTGCCAGTACATCGTAGTGTCTTTAAAGAATCCGCTCCAATAGCAGAGCTGCTATATAGGCTCTAAACTCGAAATTAGCCAGAGAGTACATGATCATATTAGCTGTAGCATGAAGCAACTTTAAACCTGGATTCCACAAAATATTGTGGGCTCTGCGTGGCCCTTTAGGGAAAATGAGAGATTATACACCTGCGAATTGTCTCAACGATTTTATTACTGGAGTTCTTAAGGGTGTTGAAAAATGAGTGTTGTCGCTAATTTTGAGCATAAGCGTACTTTCGGTACCATTACTGTCCATATATAACCAATTTCACATAAAATTTGCACCTTTTCGATGAGTTCAAACAAATATAATTTAAAATTAAATTGTTAAATATTTTTAAAAAATTAAACTTATAGGGTTTTAAAAGCTTAAAAAAATTAAAGTTGATTTTGCTTATGATTTGCGAATAAAGTGGTTCATTTGCTAGTAAATAAGTAAATGATTAAACACTCAATTTTATTTATTTTTTCCTATTTCATACGAACCCTTGACATTTAAATAAACTCTACTATTTATTTTATTTTCTCTTTTATAAAAAATTAAATAATACAGTTTAATTACTGGCTAAAAGCACGATTAATTCTTAACGACGTATTATTACCTAATGCTTTTGCGATTTATTTTCCGTTAATTAAGTTTAATCCCGACCTGAAGTGCGCTTAAGTTTTATTCACGCTGAATTTAAGTTAATAACTGTAGTGTTCAAGCGCTCAAGTTATGTTTTGTTTTGTTAATTATCGAATAACTATTTTTTCAGCATATTTTAATTCGACGCATATGGCAACATTTTGTGCGCAATAAATATTTGCATATTTTTTACTTAAGTACATACTGTATATGCAGTGAAAATAAAATAATTTTTTTGTACTGATTTTTTTAGGTCTTTGTGACTTTTTATTTTTATTTTATTATTTTTAAATTTTTTTTTTTTTTAGAATTTGAAAACAAAGGTAATTTATAATGTGTTTTTATAAATATATCTATTTATTTGTTTGCTTAGCATTTTGCTTACATAGCGCTTGATTTTCTCGCCTGTTTTAATACAAAAAATGTATACCAATTGTACTAACTAGTGAAGCAATTATAAATTTCATTCATCAACTTTTTACACAGCGACAATTTGGTCTCATATTAACATAAGCCGTATATACGCGTATATAGTATGTGGTATACATTAGGGTGTGCCTTATTTCCTAAGTTGATTCTTTTTCTGTAAAATTTCAGTTTTTGTCCAAAAAAAAAGTTTATCCAAAGTAAACAATGCTATGTGTTCATTTTAAACCGCGCCTAAATCGTATTTCATTTTATAGGTTTTAATATGATATTTTGCCTTCAATAAGTAAATATACAACTTTGACGAAATGTTATTCTAATACTAAGTTGTCTGCTTTAGAAAAAAGGTTCGAATAATTTTTTTCATAAGTATTTATTTCAAAGTTGTACGCAGCTAAAACCATAACATGAACTGAGCTTCCATACAAGTCATTTATATTGTATACTACAAGTAAGTTGCTCATACGTCATGGTGTCCTATATAAATACAGTGCATTTCAAGCATAAATTTTACTGCGTATAATGTTTAAGGGAACGCTTTTCCGGAAAACATTTTTCGGATCTTTTTTGTAGAGCAGAGAGTTTGGTATCAGAATATTGCTTTTTCAAAGTTATAGAGTTATTTGCTTGGCGATAAAAAAATGTATTGCAAAAGAAAAAAACTTATCAAATGTATGGGCAATGAAGTTATTTGGGCATGAAAAAAAATGAAAAACTGTATACGTTGAGTTCTTATTTTAGAAGATAAGTAAAAGGTTTGTGAAAACAAGAATTAACTTGGGAAATAACAGACACCTTAATATATGTACATACATACATATAGTTTTTTATACACATTTTTTTACTTCTTTTGTTTTAATAATTTAGCTTATCACATTTGAAAAGTGACTATTTTCCAGTTAAAGGCACATATATAGGGTGTTTTTTAGAGCTATACTTTTTTGCAAATTACAAACGGAAAGAAAAAGGATAGGTCCAATAATTTGTTTATATCTCGAGAATTTTATACCCATATACACAAATAAAGGGTGCTTTTTTAGAGCTATACTTGTTTCCAAATAAGATACTGAAGCACAAGAATGAGGTCCAATTTTTATTATATATTTTGGTTATCTCTCGAGTATTTTCTATTCACATGCACTTATATAGGGTGTTTTTAGAGCTATGCAATTTGCAAGTAAAATACCGAAACTTAAAAGTAAGGTACAGTATTTTGGTTATCACTCGAATGTTTTCTAGTTCAAAACACATATAAAGGGTGTTTTTTTAGAGCTCTACTTTTTTCAACTAAGATACCGAAACATAAAAGTAAGGTCCAACATTTTAGTTGTCTCTGGCGTATTTTTTACTTAAATACATGTATAAAGTGTGTACTTTTTAGATTTATACGTTTTTTGTAAATAAGATACCGAAACATAAAACTAAAGTCCAATATGTTTATTATCGCTCGAGTATTCCTAATTTAAAACACGTATAAAGGGTGTGTTTTTAGAGCTATACATTTTAGCAAATAAGATACTGAAACATAAAAGTTAGATCCAATATTTTTGTTATCTCTCGAATATTATCAAGTTAAACCCGCTTGGTCTTACTCTAAAAAAAATTCCAGACTCGTGTCTCAACAATTACGCACCGAATAACCACTTCCAAATATTCAGTCATATCTGGTTACAAGTAGAGATCAAAGACTTCACGTACCCTGCTAAAAGTAGTTTAGCGCCATCAAATCACTCTATCAAGATTATATGATTGGTGACTAAATACTCTTCCCAATGGACTGATTCTATCACGAGTTTGTGTTTTATTGAATCAACCAGTCCTAGCTTAGACATTGGTTATTAAAGCATTGATTTGAGGAAGCAATCAGTTTTTAAAAGACCTCAATTTCAAAACTTAAATTTAAGTTTTATTCAAGCACAATATCTCGTGCAGCAATTCTTTTCGGTTTAGGAAGTTTCGAGAGATTTTCTTCAGACAGTTTGTTTTTCACTATGCATTGAGCCAGAAATTTCTATTTTTCCAGTAGACAGTTCAACACTTAAATTATAGACACACATTCAACATTAAAACCTCCAGTTTTGAAAAACATTTTCCACACTTTTCACCTCTTTTCCGTTATAAGTCGTAACCTTGTATATTACCAATGCATACACAGCAAAAATGTCAAAAGAAAATTTCTTCTTTGGCAGCTCGTTTGACAGCTATCCCTCTAGGAAAGTACTACACGTCTTAGCAACACAAGTTACATATGTGAAAAGTTTGACTGCAATCCCTTTAAGAAAAGTTTTTTTAGTCTTAGATAACACATAACATACATATGTAAAGTAAGTTGTATATATCTAAAACCAACAACCTTTTTTTTCTGCTAGTGTCCGTATCATTATTTGTCAAATTATGTTGAGCTTAGCTGTCATACCAATGTGATTTTTGACATCACGTTTCACAATTATCGCTGTAGGAAATTATATACCGGCAAAAACCTCTGCCTATGTGATAAAAACCGCTCATCTACACTTTAAAAATAAATATAAGCATATGTGTTTACTTTGACAGCTTTTTTGACAGCTCGTTTGACAGCCATCCCTCTAGGAAATTTTGCATCTCAAAAAACACCCATTTTATATGTAAATTTAATTGTATATAAATACACGTCTGCAACTCATACATTTGTGTGAGTAATTATAGCCCCCTTTTATTATAATAATTTTTTGTTTTAAGTGCTTTCATTTATAATTCATTTGCGGTACTCAATCAGAACCCTTCAGCCACATGCGCTCAACACAATATATCACGCTCATACACACTTTTGTACAAATATACTTATGTACGCGCGTGTTTATCTGCACAGTTGATATTATTGTGTTAACGGTAGTATTTTTTTTTTTTAACGAAATAAAAGAAATGCAATTTTATGCATGAGTCTTTTTGTATGCAATCTATTTGATTATAATTTTTTACATTGTCCGCCCATTTGCGCTCATTCATTGATTCATTCAATTTGTCACTTGCCACGGTCATTACGTTCAATTATTATGCTGATTTCCACTGAAAAGTTAATGCGCACGCTTTGCATTGCTTGAAGTGCCTCAATGTTGTACTAATTTACGCAAACGCACGCACACACAATTATACAGTCAAACACACTTGTATGGCTCAGTGCGCATTGATTCAATTATATTATAAAAAAAAAATGCTTGTATACGTGTATGTGTGCGTGTTTTTTTGTTAAGTGCCTGTATTTTTATTAAACTCGTAATGACCACATGCAATTGAGCAGAGTTTTGATTCCAGCAAATAAATGCAATATGCTGTGGAATCCCGTTATAACTAACATGCACAAAAATACATACAGACATTACAATGTATGCACCATATACATATGTATGCAGTGCTTTAAGTAAGTGTGCTTGTTGCTTTATTTTTTTTGCAAAATTAATTCCGCGATTAACCCCAGATGAGCATTGAATTGATTCTCTACGCATTACTCAACTTATTGTATTGTAAGTTTTTTACATATCTACATATGAGCCCATATTGAGCATAGTGAAGTATTAGTAAAAAAGCTTTCCAGTTAACTTAATTGTATAACTCGCTTTTTAGTTGCTCGTCATTATTATCTAGTTTTCCGTTTTTGAAATCTACTTATAGGCGCTTCATTTTAAAATTATTATATGAAAAAATATATAACAGGACACTTTGAATTTTATTCGTTCGATTGTTATAACATAAGCAATTTTCAAACGCTTTATGGAAAGGAAATTTTATAACTTTAACCTGCAAAACCCTATGGAACGAGCTACCTGGGTGTCAAACAGCAAAAGTCATGTGCAAAACGGGGGATTGGAAGTAGGTACTTAAAATTCTTATTGGCACTCGATAGAAGAGACTGTGGGAACATGATAATGAAAACGAGATGACTGCAGCAGTGACTAGAGGAGGCCACCCGGGAAACAATGGAGCATCTCTTGTGCACTTATCCCGCATTGACAAGACTACTCTTTACATATCTGGGGTCACCACGATATGATACTATGGGAAAGGTATCGATAGTGAGGCCGCAGATCCTGTTAAAATTCGCGTCAAGCACAGGAATTCTAAAGGTAGACTAATTCTCTTAAACTTAGGAACAGAACTCCATCTTGTATCGCAAAGGAGTACAACTATTCTATGCGTGGCTATTGCCCTACTAGAGCTAATCTTAACCTGCCAGTTGCTGCTGTAAAAATATAAATGAAAGGCGAATTTCAAAAACAAAAAAAAAAAAAAAAAAAAAAAAAAAAAAAAAAAAAAAAAAAAAAAAAAAAAAAAAAAAAAAAAACACAAAAAAAAAATTGAAAATCTGTGATTTACTAGTATGTCATCCTTGTATTCTTTAAAGTACTCTAAGTCAAGGTGATTTGATTCTAATAATAATTAAATATAGTTATAAATAAACAAGTGTTAACGTCGGTTGCTTCTGGTTATTATAATATTTGAGGTTCAACCTTCCTCTATTGGCAACTATGAACCACTACAAGTATCAATGCCACACCTTATGCCGTTCCAGAAAAGTATCTTTACATTTCAGAATTTAGTTATATATATGTTATGAATTCTTCAACAAAATTTAGTAAATTTTTATAACGATTTCTGTATTTTTAAACTTTTTATACCACACAAGTGCACAGGTCTGCCTGTCTACTTCCCATAGTGCACAGAAAGAAATGCGTTCGTGTCGTCATGACTATAAAACATTCCGTCAAACACACTGTCAAAAAAAATTGTACGCTCGTAGTCCCATCTTCTTTTATTATTTATTCCACGTGATACTCCCTCTGTGCAATAGTCCGAAAAACTGTTTTTCATACTCGAAAGTAACCAGACAATACATATGCTGGAAAATTCAGCACGGCGATTGTAAATATTTTTGAGCTAGTAAGATACAGCAGCTAGTCTCATAGATCATATCAGAAGTTCGCCTTCTAACATGCCTATCTTAAAGATTGATATGTTATGCTTCATAACTATGTTCAATTTAACAGACAACTCTGTAAGGGCTGTAACAATGATTTAGCCACAACAAAAAAGTACCCAAGCCTAATCGAAATCTGTGGTAATTATTATACTTTCGACTTTTATTGAAATGTAAGAAAATAATATTTCAATTCGGTGTGTCTAAAGCAAATATTTTGGTGGTGATTAGCTTTGATTTTTTAAGAAACAAAATGTGCTCAGTGACTGTCTAATTGAGTTATGAGCAGTATCACAGTACTAAGAGTCTCTCAGAATTTTGGCTGCTCTAGCATTATAGGTATTCGGAATCAGGAATAATAGTAATAAATGTCATATAGAATATAGTTTAAAGTTCTTCCCACGATTTTTGTTGAAGTAATTGTCATATGATATAAAGGAAGCAGGCTCCAGCATAATTTGATCAAAGAGCAATAATCTGTTAAGTCAAAGAATATGTAAGGAATTAACTGCAGACGATCATATATGGATGATGGGATTATATAAAAGATCATGAGAGAAAATAACTAAGTTTTATTCTTTCTGCAAACACGAGTTTTCCATTGACATATTTCATACGTAGACTGATCTTCGTTGATATAATGTCTGAACACTTAAATAAATATGTATGTTTTCGCAGTAATTACTGTTTTTTTGTAGTGGCAATCAGCCACGTTTTTAATTAAATTTTACATCAAAGTATCTCCACTTAATATAAGCACTCGTAAATCATTGAATTAATTGTAGAAATTTTATGTTGGCGCGCTCAATCAATTGAAACTTATTTTACAAAAGTACGGTTAACCGTGGGCGGATGAATTTATTGCACACACTACCACACAAACATACATACATACATATACACACCTACGATTTAAGTGCATTTGCAAGCGGTTAATTTAAATTAAATGCGTCTGTCAGAGCGAATGACCGCAGCTGCCGACCTCAAGCCACACCTTTAGCTCTGCGCTGTCCTGCCCATGAATGGATTATGGCAAATTAGCCTAAGAACAATTTAAAGAGATTTACAATGAATTGCATGATATTAATTATAAATTTAATTAAGGGTTTTTGAAAAGCTCAATTGTGTGATATTTATGGTACTTGAGTATTGAATAATGACGAAACACACATAAAAGAAACCTCTCGAAATGGGATTTCTAGGAAATGTTACAATGCAAATGCTATTGCTAAGTAATGATTGCTTGAATGGATGGAGAGAAGCAAGAATTTTTAGCTCTGTACTCTCAACGCCGACTTCTTTCCATTTATAAATTTTATTATGTTTTATTATCTGTAAGCGAAAGTAAAGCCTTTTACCGTCTAGGATCGAATTTTGAAGAATTTGAAAGAAACTTTCAATATATGTAGTAGCTAGTCTCATAAATCATAACAGCAGTTCGCTTTCTAACATGCCTGTCTTAAATATTACTATGCTATGCTTCGAAGCTGCTTTACTTAGATTTGACAGACAATTATGTAAGGCTGCTAAGGTCATATAGCCACACTAAAATGCTTTGCCTATTTAATCGAAATGGGTGGTAAGGTTATAATGACGCCTTTTATTGGATATCTTGAGAGATTTTTTAAATAAATAACGAAATATCACTTTTTATAACTTGAAGAGTAAAGGAAAACCGAAAAAAAAATTGAGTTTCGGTTATAAAATGGATATAAAATATATTGGTTATATCTGACAACGAATGCTTAAAATTTTATGTTACATATATGTGTAATACGATGTATTGAATTGTAAGCAATAAAAAACTCATTAAGGCTGATACGGATGTAGTCTCAATGTTATACCAAACACTAAAAAACGTTAACTACGGATGTGTTGAAGATACTATACAATACACTTGTCGAATTTCGTAAAGATCTCTTATCAAAGTTTTCCAAACCAGAAATTGATTTCGTCTATTCAATTTGAAAAGGAGATATATGCCATGAATTTCTTCGAAGATTCATTGAATTATGCGATAATCAACGCTTAAGTTCTTAAAGATATCTCGGTAAATAATGCAATATTGCCGTCATTTCTGTAGTAATATGTTAACAATTAAAAAAAAGAATAAAAAAATCGGCAACTGACAGTTTAGGCTTGGTAAATATGGTGTAACGACACCAAGAAATATTTAACAATCTTTAAATTTTCATCAAAAAATTAATCAATTAGGACAAATCTTCCACAATGTTGAAACACATTTTCACCTTGATGGTCTTATTAACAGCCAAATTCAAATTCATGGCCAACGTGTCCTTATTTTGTATGAACGGGACTGGAGACATAACTGACTTATACTTTTTTTGAAAATGAGGCTAGTGAAGTACTGGCTGTTACTGCTGCTCGATACCGCAACATGATAAACAAGTTCTTATTGCCTAAATTGGATCATGTTGATATGTCCAATAAGTGGTTTCAACAAGACGGTGCCATATATCGTGAAACACTTAACACTTCAATTACTGCATAATCTGCAGATTTGGCCCCCTAGATCGTTTGATTTAGCACCTTAGAATTGTTTTTATGGGATTACTTCAAATCACAGGTCTATTGCAAAAATCCCACAATCATGCGTGCTTTGTAGAAGTGAAGTTCAGCAACATTTATGCAGCCTAGTCAAAAAAAATTTCGACAGACATGTGCGCATGTGCATGGAAAGAAATGAAGATCACTTGTCCGATGTAATCAGCTCAATTAGTTATATATTATATATTTTATATATATTTTTTATTATATATAATATTATATATAATATTATATATTTTTTATATATATAATATATACCTTATATGACATTTCTTTTTAGGTGTTACATACATCTTGGTAAACTTAGTATACCCCTTTCAGGAGTTAAAAATATTACCGTAGCAAAATCTCGGCGATGAAAATTCTATGATGTAAAATCGTTAATATTTTGTTAGTCGAATTTAGCTGGAAAAAATGGGTGAACATTTCAGTGAGATCAGCAAACTGTTAGCTGAAGAACATTGAAGGACTTTTTCATCCACAAGATACCTCTGTTGCAGAGAGTTATGCATAAGTTCGTATAACTAGACTTATATAATAAAGATTTCATTACCTATTTAACTCTTAGTACAGGCGTACCCCTTAGTTTAAGCCACTTTAGAGGGATAATAAAGGATTTTTTCCTCAACATGCTATTAAATATTACAATTATGACTATGGAAATAAATTCTAAATATTTGCCATTATACTCGTATGTGTGTATATGAAAAGTGCGATTATAGCAATATTGGAATTCTTACAATGGCAACACTATTCCACTCCATACATGATATTACTTCTTTTCTCACCACTAACCGTTATTTGAACGACCAATTAATTCAGTATTTATTTTTGAAATTCTTGAATGGCGTAATCCTAAAACTTATACTGTACAGAATACATTTTTCCGAAACCAAACTTCAAAACAGAAAAAATGAAAAGTACAGGTATTACAGTGACACGTCTTAAAATGTTTGTCGAATAAAATGATTTTTTTGCACCAGATAATAAGTAACCAGTAAAACAAAATAATCGAAGGTATCTGCTACCACGATAATCATAAAACAGAATTATAAATATTTAATCTTGATTATCAACAAGCGAGTACGAATATGGAAATTCTGAATTCATTCATTTTTTTTTATTAAGTTTTGTCATTTGCGTAATGACTTGAACACTTTGAAATAAACTTTCGAACAATCAAAGACAAATTGTGTTGAACTTTGAACTTTCAAATTATTTATTAGCCAATCAACGGGAAACTTTGGGTAATGGCTTGTCGAAAACACAAGGCCGCATTTGACAATAAAAGCGCTGGACAAAATCTATTTATAGTTATGTTGTATATTCATATTTATACATAAGGGTGTGTAAGTTAGTAAGCTTTTGGGTTAATTTATTTATGACATCTTATCTAAGCACTATTTTGCAACAAGATAGATTCCATCTAAGACATTCAATCAATCCTTCCAAGCCAATATAAAGAGCTAATAGAAATAAAAGGCTGACATACATAAATATCACTTAACAATGAATCCTAAATTGATAAAATGGTAATCCAATCAGGATATGAATTTTTATGTACATTTCCAACAGAGCGATTACCCCAAATAATTTCAACTTGAAATATTTTTCTAACAATACGATAGCAAGCGGAACCTCTTTATTTTAACGTCTAAATCACTAAACAGCCTCAGCAATAACATTTTTACCGTAATTACTGATTTCTTCCAGTTACTTTTGTTTTCGAACATACTATTTGTTCAAGCTTTGAAGTAATAATACAATTTTTAACTAAACTAAAACACGGGCCTTAAGTAAAAGTCTCATACTATAATAATAATTACTATTTTCATACGAATTTATTAACTTAAAAATTATTTTGTTTTCAACCTATTTTTATTTGAATTTCTTAATTTTTCAATTATATTTTATGAAAGTTTTCGAACATACTATTTTTTAACGCGTTAAGTAAGTAAAAGTTCCATGCTTTAACTACAATAGTTTTTTTTTGTACGTATCAATTTTCCCAAAATTTTTTATTTCCGAACATTTTCGAACATACTATTTTTTAAGGCGTTCAGTAAGTAAAATTTCTATGCTTTAACTACAATAATTTTTTTCATACTTATCAATATTCCCAAATTGTTTTATTTTCGGAAATTTTCGAACATATTATTTTTTAATACTTTTAAGTTATAGTACAATTTTTAGTTAAATTGCATTAAAGTTTCATTAAATTATTAGTCACTTTTCCAAATTCAAGCACTTAAAAAATGTATTGCCTCCGATTCTCCAACAGTATACTGTAGGTCTAAGACATTTTGCCGCGCTTTGTCGTTACTTTGTAGCGTTGCTCAAGTCACTATGTAAACACAATCAACAAATGCCATAATCAGCCATAACAACAACAACAACAACAACAATTACAATAACCACAGCAATGAGACTAGTTGCACGACTGGCTTTGAAGCATAAACCTCAAACTTGCTGACGCAAGCACGTTTTTATTTCTCTTACCACTGGCACCGTTGCTTTTGTTATTGTTTTCGGTTATCCAAACAATGAACTTGACAGTTCTACAAAACAAAACAAAGTTGTGTGTGCGTTTGCATGTGTGCATAGCAGTATGTTTCCTTACATGAACGCGGCGGTTGAGCACACCGGAACAGCGCTTGGCTAACTTTTATTTGATATGCTGGCTCATGTTACGGGTGAATTTCACAGTTATACTGCACGCGGCCGCCATGACGACTTTAAGCACCCTATAAAGCAGAAAAACCACAGTGTTATTTGCCACGTAACACGCGCTAGTTACTATTTTGCCAGCTTTGTAGTATGTTTTCAGGCGCACGCCACTGCGTATACGCAACTTCTGAAGGATTTTCTGGAAATGTGACTATTTTCGCGTGTGGCTGCTGAAACACGGCACAGCTTTGTAATATTTCACCTGAAACGCGCACATTTGTGTATGACAACAACAAAAAAAATACTTTCATTTCACTTTCTACACTTTCGACTTCGTCAATACCGCTTATCAATTCACATTCGTTGTATGTGTGTGTGTGTATTCATTTGTACATAACTGTATTTCACACACACTCACTTGCTATACGTTCTATTTTTCGCGCCGCTTATTTGTTTTTGTGTGATTTGTTTCTTTCACTTATTCTGCTTCTTCTTTCACTATATGCCATTTGCTTCTTGCCTTTGTGGCTTTGTCGGAGCTCGCGTCTTCTTCCTTCGGATTTGCACCGCCCGTAGCCGCAGGATTCTTCTTACCAACTAAGCGACAACTAAGTTTTGTAACTGTTTATGAATTGTGCTAGTCACGAGACAGCGTGCGAGTTGACCTGTGCGCTCGTCACTTGTCGCACGCTCGGCTGTTGCTTCGTGCAGGCGTTCGTGGAATTTCGGACTCACAAGCAGGCTGTTTGGCCAAAGCGGATTGTGCGCTTGATTTGTAAAAGTTTCAGTTATACATTAAAAAGCTCCTTTTGCTCAGCTTCCATTCATCGGTCGTGGCATTCGTTGGCCTGCCTTCGTGTTTACTCCTAATTCGCGGTGTGTGCTAAAGCACGGCAGATATTGCACAACATGTTGACAAGCGGTGCACAGCTGATGGTGCGTTGGGTCAGATGTGAGCGCCTGGAAGTTAAGCTCAACGGCTTGTTCTCTTTTATAGACACTCTTTGTACTTTTATCGAATGACTGCTGCTTTTATCGTTTTCTTATTCTCTCACTCATCTGCTCTCTTATTAGCTGTTCATTTTCGGCATCGTATTCATTCTTTTGTGCTCTTTTCGCTCGCCATGCTGGTGGTGCGCTCTGCGTAGCTCAATCTCTATTGCTTATGCAAATTGTAGCATACTTTTCGGCGCAATGCGAAATTGATGTAGGTTAGTTTCGCTTCGGTTAGGCTTATTTTTTTTCTTTTAAAGATATTTGCTATCGTAACTAACGGTATGAGCTATAAAAGCGGGCGGTTGAAAACAAGCATGCTTCTAATTAAGATTCTTCGAAATTTTACGAGTTGTTTATATTATTAAAGGAGATTCATATAATAAGGTATCGTTTTCTCTTTGATTATTAAGGGAAACTTGCACATTATTGAACATTAGAAAAGCAATACTTTTTTTTTTTTAATTTTAAAATATTTGCATTTCACCCTAGGGAATTCCACTCCCTATTCAATTACATAAAAAACAGTAACTGCTTCATTGTTTATACTCAAAATTTTGAAAGTGAGATGCAGATGCCTATTTTCTTAATAGCTTTTATATGCATTTTAGCTTGCAACCTACTTTTTCGCTATATTTATATGAACTATTGTTTTAAGATTTGAAAAAGAAGCTCTTTCGCGTTACTCCTGTTGCCTACATAACATTTTACGTTTATCTCTTTTAGTTCTTTTATTTTACTTTAAAGACCTTAAAGATTTGCCTACATTTAGGATTAGTTTAGCTTCCAAGCAGATTATTTTCTTAATAAGAACTAGTTTTTTTAATATGAATTAGAGACCTTTCATTGTTACTCCTAAATGTAGGCAACCTTTTTTGTTAATCTCCTTTGGTTCTTTTATTGTAGCTTAAGGCTCATAAAGCTTGCCTACTTTTAGGATCATACTATCTTAAAAGCAAGAATTTCTTAAATATACCTAATCGGTCGAAAGAAATTCGACTTTTTGAAATTTTTTCTCTAAAATTTATTTAGTTTTGTTGTTTGTTCGAACAAGGAGGATCATATTTTAATAACATATAAATAGAGTTATTTATAACATTATTTACTAATACCGTTAACCATATTTTAATATTTTTTAGCTAATAAAGAAATCTAGAATTCCGTGAAGCAAACTTAAGAAAAGTGAAATACAAATTGGTAGGTGCTAGCTTTCTCAAATATATTTTCGACATTACGATATTGTACATTAATTAATTCGTTTTGATTCGGCTATGATATATAAGAGATGAAAAATCTGACCGCTTTCAAAATTTTTTAGAATTTGTTATGAATATATACGCTCTCGAAATAATCTCACACTGCTATATTTAAGATTATTTGTCAATATTTCTTCAGCTTTTCAAAGATTCAAGTTTTGACCACTTTCTGTGCCCAACAGACCCAGGTTCCTGTAGCGAGGCTCAACTTTAATCACCTTTTGCTGGAAAAGCTTTGTTTATTCTTAAGTTTCTTTAGTTTTGGTAACAAATTAAAGGTCGAATATAGCTTAGTCTAATGAATATGGTAGCTAAGACGCTACTTTGGTGCAAAATTTGGGTAAAAAAAAAACGAAAAATCTATCAGAAAAGCTTAATTTAGGATATTTGGTAGCCAAGATTTTATCTTCATGCAAAATTTGATAAATCAAGCAGAAGAATCTGATTTTCTATCTCATTATAATAACCATAACTTGTTTCTTCAAAACTCCGAACGTTTTTAGCATTACTTCTCTTAAATAACATTCAACTTTAAGTTTCTTATGGATTCTGAGATCCCTGTAATGTGAAACTTTGAGGCAAACTGCTAGGGTGGTCCTAAAATACTCGACTTCTGACATTTCTTCAAACGTGAAATTCATTCGTAATCACCATTTTGTGGCACCAGACTTTGAATTTCACGCCATCAACATACCCCCTAATATTAACCGTTAATATACACCTCCTACTAATATTTCTCCAAAGCCAGACGTCCGCAAACATCCATTTCCTAACAGATTTTAATATATATTTTACTAAATAGCATATATGTATATAAAAATATGTGTTACAACACATCCTTTTCCTTTCCACATAACAACTCATTAAACAGCTTCTTGCAGCAACACAAAAATATCAGCAACAACAATACGCGTAGCAAAGCAAAAGAAGTAAACCCAACTGCATACCATTTTTATGTAGGTCAATTTTTCAAGCACAGCACACTTTTATCAAATGTCATTTGTCTCCAGCTGCCACTTGATGTCGTGTGTGCTTTTGCCTTCATTTCATTTTTGCCATATATTCACTTTAGCTACCTTCTTCTTTGTAATGTTTTTCGTCTTGAGCACCACTCTGCAGGTCGCTGTGCCACACACATGCCCACATACACACACACACATATACAGACACGAGTTAGTTGTTGTACAGTTTAGAAAGCGCACTCACTCGACGCTCAACAACTGCGCTTCAGCTGGGCAGATCTCCTTAAGGAAAAACAAATTAAATAAATTTCACTTTTATTTTAATTCGAGAGAGCGCAAATACTCGGCTTTCGCTGTTCGTTTGGCTCCCTCAGCTGTTTGTTGTTTGGCGTGTGTGCTGCTGCTGCTGCATTGTTTGTCGTGTTGTTGTTTGTGCGCTAAGTCAAGACTATTTCCATTCGCCTTTTAACCTGATTTCATTTTGCGTGTCCGAACGCAATATCTCTTTTGTTGTGACATTTAAAAGCGTGAGCACCACGCTACATGTTGCTGCGCGTGAATTGTGGTGAAACAATGTTGTTGCAACATGATTTTGCTTTTTGTTTGCTGCGACGCAACTTGCAGCACATTTGGTTTGTGCAAACGGCAATGTGGTGTGTAATATGAGAACAGTCGGTGTAAAATGCGAGATTTTAACGATGGTTTATTTCTCATCGACATCATTGGATCTTCTTTCAACTTTTTAAAAGCCTATAGAGCGAAGCGATGTCGCTTAGAAAGCTCGAGCTGCATTAGTTCTTGCACATTTGGTCCACTCTCAATTTACGATCTCGGCGCAAAATTTTTCCATTCATGATTGCTTAACAGAACCACCGCGTGATCTGTCAAAAAAAACTTATTGGAAAAAGTAACTCTAATGGATCACCCATTATATAATCCTTTATCAATTATTTTATTTATCAAATAGGCTTTTCCAACAAACCTTTCTCTTTCATTTGTCTATAATATATCGATCATTAATGTAAAGTAGAGTAGGGAGAAGTATTAAACGTCGCAGTGCGGAAATTCAATTCCAGACTCACCCACAGAGCCACCTGATTAAGTGTTACTTTGTGGGAGTGACAAAACTTAAGTCTCCTCTGTGGCATAGATGCCTAGTGTACTCTATATGTCTTAGTTCGGTCATGACTGAGGCTGCCGTTGCGCTGACAGCTTTCCAGTTCTCATTAAAGTGACACATTGTGTGAGGTAATATTTTCCACCTTAAAACTACCACTGAGTGTAGTTTTATGTTTTTTCCTTGTACTTAAAAAGCGAGAACGAAAAATAATACATGCTCCGAGTCTCCAAAGCATTCTGAACACAACGGACAATTCGGAAAAATGTTCTGCTAGAATCTGTACAGGTAGCTTCTAAAGCACCTATGTCCACTTAGTATATATGTAGATTAGGTAAAATTTCAGGCCCATATGTCGTCTGTCGATCCACGAATGGATGTACGGCATCACTCTGTAGGTCTACCGCCCTTTGAGTGAAGTTTGTCACCACTGTTACCATGTTGTTAAGCATTTGAATTTTTCTTCCCTTATGGCTCCTATCCCTGGATGACAATGGGTATCATACGAGTTATTATTTCAGCAGCATCACTGACAGCCCATGTTGGAACGCACGCAGCCATTATTTTCTATCATTCTTGTTAAGGCGTTTAAGATTTTATTCGCTTTATCGGCGGTGTATTCTTGGTAATCCTTAAATTTGAGCCTTGAGTCTATTATTACTCTCATATGTTTTAGTTGTACCTGTGAATGAGTCTCACGCTCCACTGTGGTGAGATATTTTCGAGTACTTATGAGCAATATTTCTCTCTTTTGCTCAGCCAGTTATAAACTCATTGAGGTGAACTACTGGCATAGATCATTTATGCGCTCTTTGAATTTGCTCCAGAGGTTATCTGTGTAGGTGTTTATCCAAAATAAGGTCGTCTGAGTATGCAATAAATTTAATGGTTTTTGGTGTGTACCTCCATAGTACCCCAACATACATTAGGCTTCATAGGAGTGGCCTAAAACCGAGCATTTGCGGCACTCCTCTCAAAAACATTGCGTGACAAGCTGTGTATGTCTCTAAATTGTTTAAATTTTCAGAAATTTATGTAATTGTGTTTATGTAATTTTAGCTTTCAAACTGTAATTAGGTTGGGTAAAAAAAAAAGGTTCTTAGACTCATCCACAAAATATTTCTAAATAATTGCTCTTAAGTGCAACGGGAAGGCCCTCCGTCTTACAGTTTTCTCAATTTTTTTTAATTTCAAATCAAAAAATTCAAATCTCGCTTCTAACTTCTTGAAAAAATATCTCGTTTCATTGATTTTGTAGGATATGGAAAGCTTTCGCTGTTCAATTATACCGAAATATTTCGCATTCTAGAGCACAGAACTAGAACTTTGAATTGTCTTGACAAATATGAACACACATATTTTTTTGTATTATTGTTATTATTTTTGAACTTTCGCTTTTATGAGCAATTTTCATAAAATATTAAAAGAAAATATTAATTAACAATTATAAGCAAAAAAATTTAATTATAGAACTTCAGAACGTCAGTAGCAATATATTTTGTTGAAGTGGAAATAATGTCATTACAAATTAAGACAATAAACACACAGTTACACAGACACTAGGTTTAAAAGAAAATTCCAATTTCTATCTTATATTGGTACAACCATGCGTATACGCAACATTCATGCGCCGCAGTAGAATAGCCCAATTAATGCGTTTACTGGAGGCTTGTGCATATTCACGAAGCCATACACCAAAACATATGTACAAACACACATACACATACCGCCATACCATCATACCCCTGAAGACGCCAAATGCAATTACAAATATCGATTTTTTGATAAAATCTACAATTTCGACAAAATACATTTAAAATGTAATAATCATTTTGTAAACTTCTTACAAAAACAATACACCATAGCACAGCAACAACAATTATACTCATTTGCATAGCTATTATGAGAACAGTAAATATTTGTTGGACTACTTAGGCAGCAGAGACCCGAAATGCGGGCCACTACGGCACAAAACCCTGACGACGCAATATAAATTTCAAATGCCAACAACAATAAAGTATCTACGTGCTTATGGCTGTGTGTGCATTTGCGTTTTGGTGAAAGAGTTTGCATAAAATTACGCTTACGAAGACATAAGGAATGCATAAAATTAATTGACGTCGCATTTTGCATACTAAAATGTTGGCCGAAACGAAATACAAAATTTGTAATTGTATATGCTTGTAATGAAGCAACTCTTTGGCAACAAAATTGAATGAGTAAATGAACTACATGAATATTAATTTTAATTTGCGCGAACAGCAGGCAAACAGCTTTCAATGCCTGTGCGAATAGTTCAAGAGCGCATAGAGGGCCGAAAAAAGGTACGCCGGGAGAAGAACCGCAAAAAAAATGCTAATTCTTACATCTAGTAAGGAGCAAGCACATGTTCAAGGTTGAATATAAAAATATTAGAAATAGTATATGTTGACCACCTGTCACATGAAAAAGTTCTCGGGACTATTCATAATGACAGTTCACAAATTTCGTCAATCTTTTAGTACGAAAAGTGCAAAATGAAGGAGACTTATGTAAACAGCATACAATAAACGAAATTATAATAACAATTTTCAGTTATGACTTATTGTCTTCTAAAAATTCTAACTCATTTTTATTAAACTCTACTTTATATGAGTTTATACGGCGTAGTTCTTGGCTCTAATAAAGCAGCCGCCTAATTGTAGGCAATAGATTATATAAGTTATATTAAAGAATTTCTCAAAACACATTGCCTACATTTAGGGGCCAACGAATAATGCACAATATCATCATCGCACGCTTATTATAAACAGAATTCTATTTTTTACCAACGACAAGGCATAAAATCGATCGACTCTTCAAAAACGTGTCGAGAGAACTTTAAAATCCCTTCCACGAAATTTTTCGAAGACTGATTCAGATTGTTTTAAATTGGTTTTAATACTAAATAAATTTTTTTAGTATTATTATTTTATGTATAATTGCCTCGTCAAGATATGCTTATTAAGTTTTGTACATATTTGGTAATAAATATTTTGCACGGTTTCATTTTTATTCACCGGTGGCAACGCTCAAAAGAATAATTCTGTACAAAAAATTTCTCGAATATCTTTGCATGTTGTTAATATTGTGCTAAGTGTCTTGGGTTTGGACAAATTTTTTCTCAACAGATGGCAACACCTTATTAAAAAAAGACTAAATAAAAGATTTATTTGACACTTTTATTAATATTTTTAAACCAATTTTATATTATATATTATATTATTTTGAAACACTTTGTAATCTATGTGCATGTTGTAATTAAATTTGACAAGTTTTGAAATAATATTTTTTTAAGAAATGGCAACACCTTATTCAACTATGACTAAATTGAAGATTTATGTAACATTTTTAGAAATATCTTTTTTTATATTTTGAATCATTTTGTGATATATTCAATATTTTGCATAGTTGGCAACTCTTTTACAAAATATTCTTAACTGAAAAATATATCTCTAATTATATATCTAATTTACGACTAAATTTCCCTGTTTTTGGGAAATTTTTTTAAATAAAAACTGTTTTTCTTATATGGCAACCTTTGTTTAAAATGTGACTAAATTAAATATTTCTGGAATACTTGCAGTAATATTTTTTTAAATATTTATATTTGTAATCATATTGCGACATAGTTAGTATTTTGTATAGCTGGCAACTGTTTTACAAAATATTTCTAAATGAAAAATCTCTCAAATATGTACGTGTTAAAATTTACCCTTAGTTGTATTGTGTTTGGACACTTTTTTACAAAAATTATTATTTTTCGACAGATGGCAACTCTTTAATATAATATGTCTAATTCAATTATTTATAGACCACTTATCAATTTATATTTTTTAAGTATTTACCGTTAAAACCATTTTTAGATATATTCAGTTTTCAGATGGCAACTCATTTACAAAATATTCATCAATTAAAAATCTCTAAAATATGTACCTGGTAAATGTCATCATAATAATTTGGTTTTAAATAAATTTTGTTATAAATATTTTTCTCAATAGGTGGCAACGCTTTATTAAAATATAACTAAACTACAGATTTTTAGAACCATCGCCGGGATACTTTTTCAAGTATTTTTAAGTTTTTGGAATCAGTTTATGATATACTCTGTTTCTTCAAAGATGGCAACTCTGTTATCTATCTAACACTGCCTAGGTTAATAACCAAAAATTGTCTATTATAACACTTTTATATTACAACTATGGTTCAACAATTAGGTAACCAGGAGACTTCGTTATCTATTCGTGGCACACTTTAAGAAAAATCGTTATTAAAATAAATGAATTTGAATATTTTAGGTAAGAATTTACAGTTATTATAAACTATATAGTTATTGTAAAAATTAGCTGCCAATTAAAAAAAAAATACTAAATAAAGCTTTGATGACTGAAAAGTAGCTCTGATCCACTTCTACAAACATATTCCATTCGCCCTTCGTAATTACCACTAATTAAACCACTTAAAAGTTCCTCCAAAAATTAGCAACATCGCTAGCAACGTTAAGGATTCCTTCATTTTCTGATGACTCAACTGTCTCGGAGACGGCTAATTTCGAAGGTGTTAAAATAACAAGCTTGCACGCGTAATAACCATTTCGCTGAATAATCAAGGCGGAAGAGTAAGCGCCTACAGCGTGGAATTCTCGCCGCTGACGCCGCAACCGAATTGTGGGTTGACCAGCGCGTAAAGGTGAGGGTGCAGTGGCTGCTAGGAGCTATTTGTTATTTTGATTATTGTTCTGTTTTGCTTGTGCTCATTCAGCGCGCATTGTTGAATTTGCCCATTGATAGTCATAACTGCCGACAGCCGTCGGCAATTGAGGGTTATAAATATTTAATTTGTATATTATGCGCGAATTGGGCGTGTCCCGTAATGCAAAGCAGGTAGGCGCTAAACATTTAATATATAATTAGACGCGTGCGGCTGTTTAACTCACCACCTTCGGCGACTTGTTAATAAAATTACGAGAGTGCTTTGAGCCATAGACGAACTACACTTTCTTTGTAGAAATAGTTGTAGACGAGAACGTATAACAAAGGACAATTGCAATAAGTTAGGCAATACTAATAGTCTTCTTAAATATTCATACAATTTCGTTACATGATTGTAGTACTTTCATCTGGAGGACCGCAGATCCTCCTCTCGATTACAAAGTATTTTTTTTTTTACTTAATGACTTAACTAAATCGCTATAAAAGACCGATCGGTCATTGTGAAAATGTTTATATATCATTTATTTTAATTCTAGGTGTAAAAAGTTACTAATTTCCAAATTTCCCATACGCTCATTTCATTATCTCTGGATATCATGCAAATTTTTTGTAATAGTGGTATTAAAACCCTCTTTTTGCAAATTTTCAACTTTACTTTTAAGATAGACACTCTAATTAACACGCCTTACATAATATTTTCTCAGTATTCTTCTTTTGCCTGGCGTAGAAACCCCTAATAACAGCCACCAGTACCTTGGTAACTTGGGATACTTAGCCCAGCCATGTACTTATTCACCTGATCTCTCAAACGGAGTGGAGGTCTTCCTCTTCCTTTGCTTCTCCCGGCGGCTACTGAATCGAATACTTTTTGAGCTTGAGTATTTTCATCCATACGGACCTAACAAGCGTAGCCGCAGTCTCTTGATTCGCTGAGCTACGTCCGTGTCACCTTACTCCATATATATATCATAATATCATAGCTCACAGTTCCATCGACACCGGTATTCGCCGTTGACAGGGCGCAAAAGACCAAAAATCTTCCACATAACAATACCCTAGAATACTCCTAAATCCGATTCGTCAGGTAGCGTCATTTTCTATGCCTCTGCACAATATAGCAGATCGGTAAGAATAAGGGAATTGAAGAGTTTCTGCTTTGCTCGTCGCCTAGTGATTCTGCGTTGATGATACTGATTCCCTGACAAAATTATCTACGACTTCGAAGTTACGACTACCAACAATGACATGGACGTGAGAGCGACGACTGTTTGCTTGATGACCGCAGATATTTCTTCTTGACCTTGTTCACCTCCAAATTTATTTGCTTCGCTTCTCTATCCAGCCTGGAGAAAGCAAAACTAACAGCGCGACTGTTGAGGCCAATGATATTAATATTAGGTTGTCAAAAAAGTTGGCGCTGAGAGCGCGTAGTTCTAGTTTTATTCGTCGCGTCGGGTCATGCTATAGCTTTTTGGAAAGCTCATTTCACGCGCTAACACGTGTCTGATTGATTGTCGTTTCTTTTAGGGCCTTCGTGAGTTATAGCGTCGCAAACATGGAGCAAAATAAAGAGAAAATACGGCATATTTTACAGTACTACTACGATAAAAGCAAAAATGCATCTCAAGCCGCTAATAAAATTTGTGCAGTTTATGGACCCGATACAGTTTGCATTTCCACCGCACAACGATGGTTTCAACGTTTTCTTTCTGGTGTAGAGGTGGTCGAAGATGCGCCACGCTCCGGAAGGCCTGTCGTCGAAAATTGCGATAAAATCGCTGAATTGGTCGAAAGAGACCGGCATAGTAGCAGCCGTAGCATCGGTCAAGAGCTGGGCATGAGTCATCAAAAAAAATTGTGTGAACAATTGAAAATTCAATAAAAAAATACCGCAAAATTTTTTTGACAACCTATTATCATCGACGTACGCGCGCACGCCCGCACTCTAATAGAATATTGTACCTTCTCTTTCAGCTCTGCAGATAGAATTGTTTTCTAAAAGAGTAGGTTGAAGAAGTCACACGAAAGGGAGTCGAATTGTCAGAAAGCTTGTATCGATCGGCCACCCGATCTTGACGGAGCTTTTGGTATTGCTCAGTTAGTTTACACAGCCGTATTGGTTTTGCGGCATAGAGGCAGTTCCGTCAAATTCAGCTTCCCTTTGTTTGGATTGTACACATATATTCCAATCGTCGAGCATGCATTCATTCGACCATATCTTGCAAAGAAGCTGACGCATGCACCTAATCAGTTCTTCACCGCCCTATTAGAATAGCTTGGCGGGTAATTGCTGTTGGAACCGCATCATAGTCGGGCAAACCTAGTTTTGGTGTAATTGTTTAATTCACGAACTTTTTAAGTGTGAACTCTCTTCTATAATATGTTTCAATCAAAACTGCAGCACATTAGTTTTGATAGCCTTTTCGCGGTTTGGCTCAGTATTTGCCTTTACAACAAGTGCCAACCCTGCTCAAAATCGCACTGTGTTTGAAAATCTTATTTTTTTTTATTTTATAGTAATTCTTAAATAAGGAAACAATTTTATCTTACAGGTGGCGACTCTGTCCTTATATGTTCTTAAATCAAAGGTGTTTCAAATTCTTGGTTCTGTTTTGCTTTTTTCAGCATGTGGCACCTTTAACAAAAATTTGTAAAATAGGGGACAAATCCTTTACTTCTCTAAAAAAAACTCAAACTCTGTGAGTAAGTGCCTCATTTTTTCCACTAACTCCGCTATATAATTTTCTGCGAAGAAGTGGTGAAATACTGTGGTCTAAATCCAGCCAAAGATGGTACATAACAAGGTCTATTTGATATAGGTTTGGTGGAGCTACGGTAGTGTTTAGAAGATCAGTCGTAAATTGTATGGCATTCACAACAAATTTTAGACACTATTTGCCACAGATCAGCAATAAAGTAGGTTAAGATACATACAAATTGTTAGCATTTAAGAGCTCATCATGCCTTTCGTCTACTCCAATGCTAAAAAGTAGCGATTGAATGTGTTGTTTTTGCGAAAATAAGTGAGTGCGCCCAATATTGCCGCAGCCAGGACTATCATGCTTTCAAAATGAGAAAAAGCAAATAAAAGTTGTCTTGTTTTTAAATAAAGTAACACAAAAAGACTTCAGCAAAGTTAAAACTCTATATTATTTACAGGCGACAGATACAAATAGGAATTTACAACTATAGTATGTGACGAATGGCACCACTGCTTGCGCGTTGTGTTGACAGCGAAGTGGAGGAAACTCTACAAGTCTCTTTTTAAGCAAAATAAAATGTAAATGTTATACATTTATGTGTGTGTGTGTGTGTGTGTGTGTTTCTGTTTATGAACTGTTTAAAATTTTCTTTACCTCAGCGTAGCGAAAGTGGTCATCAACATATTTTATGATCTACAATTTTTTTTTATGAAAATATTTTTATTTTTCTCTTCTTTTATATTATTTTTCTTCACCTTATAAGCACTGCGGTCTTAAACAAATATTTGGCAAAATTTCTATTCTATGTGTGTGTATGTGTGCATGTGCTTGATTCTGTTGCTGAAATTGTGAAAAATTGTTATAGGTATTTACGAGGTTGGTTGGTTGGTTAATAAAAAAACAGTTAACTGCACAAACGATATACTTATACAATTATTCCAAATAGATCCACTACTTCTTATAAAATGGCTATTAGGCGTCAATGTATGACTTGATGTTGGCAAGCAAACTATCGTGAATCGTTTGGCTATATCGCTCCCTTTTGAGAGTAACCTTAACTCCATATGAACCAATATAAATCGGTAGCAAATGAGTGTCTGGCCGAAGCTGTATTGCAGGAAGTGGCAAGGCTTATGAGCTTGCTAGAACAGGTTTAACTTCAAAAGCTGCGGTCTAAGTTGTTGGGCCTTATACCAAATCAGCAAGCATAGGTCAACTACCAGCAKATGTATAGTCGCAAGGATCTGCTTTCTCAGGATAAATAGTAAGAAATCTAGTGAACTCTTCGCTCTCAGCAAAGGCCAGCTTTCAGCGGTTCTAGGAGCTCTCACTGAACACTCTCCAACAGGAACTTAAGCAGTAAGATTGAACATTTTACCTTCCAAACGTGTTTGGAAGACGTTGTTATAGAATCATCTCGACACTCCTCCTTGAATGTACTGCTTTTGGCAGATCAAATCTTAAACACCTCGACATCCAGTTGAAATATCGAAAAAAGAAATAAAGACCTAAGAAGATCTCTCTCCGAGAGATGACATCCAACTACAGGAAATTTTTCATCTAGCTTCTCCAATAAATGTTCATAACAGTTTACGTGTCATCCCACGCCACCATAAGGGATCAGCCATCTAACCATATGGAGCCCCTTCCTGTTGCCATTAATTAGTTACTCCGAGTAAATTACCTATACCAACGAGCTCATCAGTTTGTTCCCGCAATACCGCTGTTTTCAGAAACCAAAACCAGTCTCGTCATAAAAAGCTCGATGCCAGAGGTATGAAGTCTAGATATAATTTCTCTAATCAAAGAACTCAAGGTTAATATCGCTATCTTTCTATCAGAATGGATCGCAACCACTATGAAAGAGGCTGCGCTCTAGAGTTGTAGATCTACTGCTACTTTTACGTGGTCAGGAAACCAATACTGATGTTGACGGAAAGCTCCCGATAGTTTAATTCTCCATCAACTAAGCAAGCTTGGATCCAAACGTAAAAGAGTTCACCGCCCCTCTACTTCAGCGAGTAGTAGCCTTCACAAGGGTTGACAGGCTGGTAATCCAAGTATTCTGTAATGATTTCAAAAGGTACGAAGTTTCCAGAGTGCCCAGGCAGACATGATCTATCTGAAGAATAGAATCAATTAATGTTTTATTGTATATTTAATAACAACAGTATTGTTTCTAGATTCACTCCCACTCTATCAAACTGTTCTCGTAATAAAATCTATGTCTTTCAGTGAAATTTGTTTTGGTATACTTCAGCATTCAAATCCGCTAAAATATATGCAAATTCAAGTACTTTGTAAATAAATTCTCCAACAAATGGTGGCACTTTGGTGGTTTTTGTAGTTTTGTTGAAGTATAAAGAATGTAATTGCCAATTACCAACAGATTACTCGATTCAAAAAATATTTGTTATGGATTTATAAAGTTTTAAATATTCATTGGAAGTTAAAGTATTTGAGAATTTCCTATATATAAGAGAACATTTTTTTGTTTCATATATGCAACGCCGCTTGATTTCATTAAGGTGAAAATGTTTTGCCAGAAAGACTTTACTAAACTTTGACTATCGATGGTAATAACAGATAAAATGGCACTGATGTATTGGCATCCATCCGCTTCTCTCTCGTGAACAAATCGTGACACACCTACTTTATAATTCCCTTTTATCAAATTTAGGGTATAGCGAACCAATGTTTCGCAGGAATAACTAACAATAGTACTCTGACGTTTTGACTATACCGATTATTAGTCTGCTTTCATGAACCAGATGGCCATTTTATATCTATATAAACCTGTCAGCAAGAACGCCGATCGGGCAATGGCCCATCAGAACTCCAACATCTAGAGAGAGTCTTACTGAATTCATCCCTTATGTTCAATTTTAGTCCAAAAGCATTGTAGTTCTGCGCTGGGAAAGCTAATCCAAGGCCCAGCTATTGAGTAGGAGAACTACTCAAGGAGGCGAGATTCATTGTCAGTGTACTGGGAACGGGGCTGCGGTGATACTTCTTCACAGATATACAACTTTGACGCTGCTCGTTTTGATGTATGTGGGCAGAAAAAGGGCTAGAGTTGGATTTAGCCATTTTATGACTCAAAAGAGGTGATATAAAGTCAAAGCGTGTTAGGAATTCTGAATGTTTAGACAGGTGTTCACTTAGAGACTCAGATTTTCAGAGCCGCTGCTATCAGGCATTTCGTGGCCATACAATTATCGGCGATAGCTGTGGGTATTAGACTTGTATGCAGCATGGCATTAAATGACAGGGTTGGAGTGGGTTTTAGTGCAGCACACATACTGATAAGCACCGCTCTTTCCACGCACTCGGAGAGAATTCAATTTATTTTAGGAAGGCGTCTATTTCACATATACTCTCACAATAAATTCAGTAAATAAATATCGATTGAATAATCATCCATACTAAAAACATTACAAAAACAAACGAAAGAGCTATTATACACTCTGTGCAACATGTTGCTAAAGCTAACAGGTGGATGTTATACCCTGAATCGTGCAAAATCTCAAGGTTATACGCCACTAATTAGCTCATTTCCTATATGTGCCGCAAAGAACGGTAAGGAAAAATACAATTACAGTTAACTTAATTACGGAAATTAATTGCATATATGTAAGTACCGTTAAGCAAACGCGTACTCCAGTGGCTGCAATAACTTAAAATGCGGAGGAAAATTCGGTTTAAAAAAATTCGGAGAACAAAACGAAACAAAGACACACACAAATACACGCCTACTGGAGCTGGGCGAAAATTGAAAGTGTTCGGAAAGCGAGAATAAAAAAATGCAGAAGGAAGAAGCAAAAGCCCTATCCACAAGATCTCACCAGCGCTGTCTTTGCTGCCGGTTGCACCTGACTCGCACGACTCGCGCTTAAAAAGTAGCGAAACGCCAGCAGCCAATGCGAAAGGATGAAGTAGCGGTATTCGCAGCAAGGACACGACAGCGCACAATTACTTTGCAAGCAAATGTTGCACACAAAAAGATGTGGCAAATAACGAGGCGATACATAAACATGAGGCAGCGAAAGGACTGCTCAGCAACAACATCAACAACATTTTCTTAAAAACATGCTGAAAATATACGAAATTTAATTAAAAATTCTTGACGAAAAAGTTCACCGCTCCTGTCGAATCGCTGGAGCTTGAGCTGTGCGCCAGCTCGCTCCAGTTGTTTTTGTAAAATGTAAAATGCTTTCATTTGCTTTCAGCTGTTGCTTTCATTACACGAATGACTATGCGAATGAGTGGGTGGAAATTATGCGTTGCACGTTTTGTGGTTTGCAGCCGCGCAAGAAATTACCTTTAGCTCTTCTTAATGAAAATCGTTCACCGAAAGGATACACAGGACTTGCAGTGGATTGGGAAACGGTTACCGCTACACTTGCTGCAAATTTTTTTTTCCCCCCGGTGTCCAGTTATTTTTACAGAAGAGCGAGTGTAAATGCAAATGTAATTATGCCACATCAAAGTGATTCGATAAGGATTAAGCGTTAATGATAAATAATTGAATCGTATTGGGAAATACGTTAAGGGGTTTTGAGCCACTGCGCGTTTGGCACGTAAGCAAAAAATTGAAATTACTTACGAACGCAATCGGTATGCAGATACATATAAAAGATAAGTTTGCTGCTTTCAATAGCACAGAACGAGTTATAGTACTGCCCGAGGTGTTGAGCTCAGTTGGCAGTTCCTGGGATGTGTTAGTTGGCGACAGGCTCTGCTCTTAGCTGTACGCCGCAGATCCCTAAGACTCAGTATTACAACTTTTTCTCTGTGCGAACAAAGAATATATGACTATACTCATAAGCTGTCACCGATTTAGCGCTGATCATTAGAAAATCAACAGAATCAATTCATTGGACTATGCGAACGATATCATTCAGTTGTCCTATAAATAACTAAAACTTCAAATATGGAATGATTTCGCTATCCAAAGAGGACTTAAACTCAATACAACTGAGATGACAATCTTGCAGATTGCCGACACGCCCCTTGATTGTCTTCAAAAGTTCTTCCGATCAAGCATTACCAGTATTAGCAAGGCTAATATATGGATCTCTTCAAATCGAAACGCACCGACATAAATGGAAATGAATCAGACATACTTTGCAAAAAATACATGACGGTGTTACCAGAATATAGATAGTCTGAAATTCGAACTTGAAGGAGTCCAGCGATCGAAGCAGTCAAGAAGGAATTTTTTAGTTGTTTCCACCTCATCTTCTTCCATACAGCTTCTGCAGATGGTGTCTGGGAGGATGCCCAGCCTTACTGTGTGGACGCTAATATGACAATAGCCCGTTAGAAGCACCAAAACTCGGGAGAGGATAGCCTTACTGAAGGCAAACAAATCACTAGACCACTTGCGATCGATCTTGGGCCAAAGGGCTTTTGCGACAGCGCACTACACTAGTCAAGATGTCTGAAGTTTCAATAGCTTTACTGATTTGTAAGTTAAATTAAGTTAGGTTGGCTGACCACTCAACATATCGAAGGATCACATTTAGTTGTTTATGTACAGGCTTTTGTGAAGCTAGACTAAAAACCCCAGTAATTCGAAATCAGCTGTAGGCAGAAATGCCCTGAACCAACCACAAATCTACTTGAGTGATATATATATTAGGTTGTCAAAAAAAGTCTTGCGGTATTTTTGTGGTGTTTTTATTGAATTTTCAATTGTTCACACAATTTTTTTTGATGACTCATGCCCAGCTCTTGACCGATGCTACGGCTGCTACTATGCCGGTCTCTTTCGACCAATTCAGCGGAGCGTGGCGCATCTTCGACCACCTCTACACCAGAACGAAGACGTTGAAACCATCGTTGTGCGGTGGAAATAGAAATTGTATCGGGTCCATAAACTGCACAAATTTTATTGGCGGCTTGAGATGCATTTTTGTCTTTATCGTAGTAGTACTGTGAAATATGCCGTATTTTCTTTTATTTTGCTCAATGTTTGCGATGCTATAA
Source organism: Bactrocera latifrons (assembly GCF_001853355.1). Lineage (NCBI taxonomy): Eukaryota > Metazoa > Arthropoda > Insecta > Diptera > Tephritidae > Bactrocera > Bactrocera latifrons. Next base: position 1,475,807 of record NW_017537023.1, read on the forward strand.
CTCACGAACGACTTAAAAGAAACGACAATCAGTCAAACACGTGTTAGCGCGTGAAATGAGCTTTCCAAAAAGGTTTAGCATGACCCGATGCGACGAATAAAACTAGAACTACGCGCTCTCAGCGCCAACTAGCGAAAATACCGCAAGACTTTTTTTACAAACGTTTTATCGACTGAATGTATGATTATCGAGTTGTTTTTGGCTTGGGTCATTCGAAAAAGAAGTGTTGAGATGATTTTATCTAACCTTCTTCCAAAAAGCAGTTCTACTACATGAACCACGATCGAACAGTGTGCAGTTAGATCTCCGACAATAGTTGAAAGAGTGACCTTGCTGAGAGCGAAGAGTTCCTATGATTATGCTCAAGTAGGTGGAGTTTGCGACTACACAGCTGCTGCTAGTTGACGAACGGTTAGCTTAGCTTAACTGCTGGTCCCATCCCTAGCAATCTAATAGTGAACCACAAGTAGCCAATGAAACTCTTACCCGTTCCTACTCCGCAGAATATTGAGACTGAAGTACCTCTCATGCCAAGCACGTCTGCCTTATAGTTTCCTGGAATGCCACCGTGGTCGGCACCCAAACCACTAATCATAAAAAATTACTCGTTGCTCGAGAAAACCTGATCGAACTTGTGCGTATATCGCTGTCCTACTATCGGATTGGGCGAGGAACAACCTGAAGAGTTTCCAGAGCTGCCATTTCATCCAGGAAAGACAATTGTTTCGTATGGTTTTTGGACCGATGGAATCCATCGATGATTCCATATTTCTTCGAAAATTATGCCAGTGAGAATGTAGTCGTCAATTGCAACCATTATCGCGATGATACCTGCTTTTGAATGCCTGAAATTGAAACTCGAGATCTCCGCGACAATTGGAGCAGCTAGTTCCACCTTTGGGCCGGTCGGATCATGTAATATCACATCGGTAGACCTTTTCCTGTGGGGATATATAAAGACTTAAGTCTAAGTGAACAATGCCGTTTCAATCCATACCTTAAAGCAAAACATCATAAATACCAAAGATTGTTCTTTTAACAGATAACAAACATCCCCATTAAATTTGAAGTTTCTTCTAACTATCTGTAACGACGATTTTAAAGTCTTGCACAAAACCTTTAGTTGAACAAGACTACTATACTCGACACAACATGATGCCAGAATATAAAATGTTTTCTAAAACTGCACAGCAGTTCAATTAGTACCGGGATTTCTAGAAAATTTTACCACCATTTCCACCAAACCTTCAGCCATATTTAAACGTCAATAAAATGCCATTACACTATCAGGTATCGATGTGTGCGTGCGTGCGCCCATCAAATGGCCGGTGATTTTATAATTTTAATCGCGTGTGCGTGTCTTTACTGCATTCCCTTCAAGCACACCGTTAACATGTACGTCGATATGCATGTATATGTATGTAGTAATGTCGGGCAATCGTTATGAGTTATTAAAAACTTTATTGGCACATTGATGACAAAAGCTTTTGCCGTCAGCCGGTAAATGCGCTCTAACACCGCAACACCAAAACTATTAAAGCGGATTAAAAGCCAAGTTGGGTCGAGCGCGTGCACGTCCTCGAACGCCAAACGCCAAACGCCGATGGCAACTCGGTGGACGTTGTGTGTACTCACCGGGAGCTGTCACACAGCGATAGTTCGAATTGAGTTGCTCGGAATAATGATTGGCTGGCTGGTTGGCCTTACCGGTTGCGTGGTCGTTGGGTCGGGTGATGGTCGGTCTATCTCCCATGGTTCACCTGCACTGGGTGACTGGCGCTTTTGTGGCAGCTGTCACTTTGCATGTGGAAAACAATTACTCCAGCGGCGTTTCGTGGCATTTTATGTCAGTGAGTGCCACAGTGCCACCGTTAGTTGCTCCTCGCTGCTGTGGTTTCAATCTGCGCCAGCAGCAACTTTTCCGTTTCTTCACAACGCCAAAATGACATGGCATATTTATTATTTTCCATATTGCATGTGTGTATGCGGTTGTTTGTGTGGGCGTGTGTGTGTGCAAAGTTCAGCTAAGCATTATGCCTGTTGCAAGTTGCAAGTGAACTTTTATTAGAAGTTGCACTCAATCGCTGGGTCGCTGGCGCTGTTGCACATCCTTTCAGTTAGGTATACGGGTATACCTTCAATTTGTTACGAGTTTCTGTTTCTCTTTTGTTGTTGTGCTTCTTTCTTCTTTTATACCCTGAACAGTGTAAATAAAATCTGTTCTGATCTCACTCAGTTTCTGAGATATTAAGCTGAAATTTTGCTCACGTCCGTTTCCCAGCAAGAGGCAGCTCATTTGTCGAAACCATCGATATCAAGCCACTACAGCATATAGCTGACATACAAACTGACCAATCCAACTCAAGTCCTTGTATAGAAACTTTTGTTAATTGACGAGATATTTGTATGAAATTTGGAATGGGTTATTACTCAAAGCAATGCTATAATATCGGAAGAAATTTTTCAGATCGGATCACTATAGCGTATAGCTGCCATACAAACTGAATTATCGGAATCACGTGCTTGTGAGAAAAATTTTTTAAGTTGGCGAGATATCGTCACGAAATATGGAATGGGTTATTATTCAAAGCAACGCTACAATATCTGAAGAATTGTTTCAGATCGGATCACTATAGCATATAACATATAACAATCAAAACCCTGTTCTTGTATGAAAAACTTTTTAAGTTGGCGAGATATCGTCCCGATATTTAGAATGGAATGTTGTCAGCGTTTAAATTTCTGAAGCAAGTGTTGAGTTCCAGTCAATTCAGCAGACACTTGTCATACAAACTAACCGAACAAAATCAAGTTCCTTTAAGCAATATTTTGTATTTGTGAGGGGTATTATAGCTTCGGTGCAAACTAAGTTACTTCTATTTTTTATTTTTATTTTGTTTTTGTTTTAATATGGTTTTTTGCTCTTCGCTTGCATGCCACTTGCAATTTGGCACATTTGCCGATATGTAAATTAAGTCGTTGTGTTAAACGGCATGCAAGTTTCGCCTGCGTCTGATCATCGCTTTTCCGTGAGTGCTTGTATGTGTTTGGGTTTGTTGTTGTGCAATTTCATACTCCACCGTGTACCGTTAAGTGTATGAATACATAATAGCCTATATGCGCAGCGATATTCATATTTGTGCAGCTTTGACATTCCTGTCCACAATGGCTAGAGTTGTTCGACGTGGCGCAGGCGGTTGCCACTTCGGGTGGGTGCCACTTCCTTTCACGCGTTTACACTTAACTTCGCATATATTCAATCATACTTCTCCATATATATATGTATTCATAAAGTACATGTGTGCGTGCAGTTTTCGAAAGTTTTGCATGCTTTTGTTGCATGTTGTGCGAAATGTGCAATATGTCAGCGTTGCATATGTGGCACAAACACAGCGACACAGGACTAGTAAAACACTTTCAATTGACGTTGCATAATTTGTTGCCTGTCGTTCTCTCTGTATTGTTTATGCCACACTCGATGTATTGCAGTGAATTCTAATACGCCTCGAATCACAGCAACAGCAAGAGCAGAACAAATGGCAAATGTGGAAGAAAACTTTTAAAGTTTTTCAACTAAGTCAAGACGCAGTTTCTGGCAGCATTTTATGTTTTATATAACATTGTGTTCAGTTACCCCTGCCACCGTTCTATGTCTTACATAAGATTGATGTACTACTTCTCCATATTACGGCAAGGTGTACTTTCCGCATCTCGCATTTCTAAAACTTTTGTATTAAGTTCGCCAGAAATTAAAAAAAAAAAAAAATTAATACAAATTTTGCGCTGGGTCAGTGCAAATCTTACTTCAACTATGATTTATGCAAATAAAATCAAGTTTTTTGTAGGACAGATTGAATAAGTCAAAAACAGTTCAATAATAATTAGAAAGATTTTGATATCTCTAGGAATACCTTTAAAGGAATTGATCTAATAAATAGTTGACAGTGAAAAGAAGATTCAATAGGCTAGGTGCGGTCAAATGTGGAACCTGAAGTTCCCATAAAATTGATCATAAAGAGCCTCATAAACCGACAAAGCGCTTTGAGCGAGTCATGTTCGGGTATGTCTTCTAGTTCGGTGAAGCTAGGCCTGCCAAGATGTTTCACACTTTTAAAAACTGAGTTGGAAACATACAGGCGCTTCTCCTCCTCTGCTCAGCTTTTAAAAGAGTTAAATATATGGAACTAAGAAACATATCCGAAACTGACGCTTCTTTCATACAATTTCGACCTCCATCATAACGGCAAGACGAACTTTGCTAAGGTCTGATCTAGGGCAGAAGGCCTTACAGCAGCGATGAGGATGGTCGACAACCTACGCTTGATTCAGACAACAAGCACCTACTCCTGCCGATGTAAACGAGGTAATTGCACACTCATACGAGTCTTTTAATTTTGAGCTCAACGTTCCCGTTCACATATCACTGGTCAGAATGTAAGCGGAGACACAGCAACCAGGAATAGCTTCTACGACGCAGTGGTCCAAGTTTTCTGCAATGTAATTGAAAGAGAATAGAAGGTGAGTGTTTTCAAAGCAGGATTTCAATTTTTTTAAATCTCAAATCTCAAGATTTTTTTCATATATAGAGACCTAGAAGCTTACGATTCAAAGTTCGGCAAGGCATATTACTTCAAAAGCATAAAGAAATTTCTATATCCTTAGCATGCTGATCGTCCTACCTTTTCACTATAGCCAGCTTAGACAGACTATTATTATTGGTTCTCAAAAGATCATTGTAGATATTGCATTTTTTAGTAATAAGTAAGTAGTTAGGTACAGTGGATGTCTGACGACGTACCTAAGTACCTTAGGCTACTTAGGGTGAAACCCCTTTCAGTAAAATCCTAAACATCGGTAAGACACCAACGACCTTTATTGTGACTCTTTTCCCATACAAAGCATTTTAAATTTCAATAGCCGCCATTTCTGGTTCATACTTCATTCATGCCATGTTGGCCCACTTGTCGGGCAAGTAAAGGATTGACCGAGCCGCAGCTACATCTAGCATAACATATTTGTCGATTAAATGTCCACGAGTAGTCAGAGTCCCTTGTTCTTAGACATCCACGAATACATACACTATCTCCTCTTTTTATACTTTACTAACTCTTACCGCGTATTTCTTTTCTATTTTCGACCATCGTAGTAATATACCATAAATCACAATCGGCATTAAAACTGCTATGTAGAGACAATATGATTCTTCTATTTCTGTGTTGTGCGTCGATTCTCTTTTCACGGGTCTTTTCCAAGGTAGTTGGCGCAGATTTGGGGATTTATGGATTGGGCAGAACACACCTAAATTTCAATCGTCGACGTTCGTCCGAAAATATTTTACAAAGAATCTGATGCATGCTCCTTATCAGTTCTTCGCCGCCGTGTTTGAATAGCTCGGCCGGTAATCCATCGGCCCCCGCCGCTTTGTTGTTCTTCAGGCGGATAATTGCTTTTCGGACCTCTTCATGGTCGATCAATGGAACGTCTGCTCCATCGTCATCGATTAGGGAATCGGGTTCGCCTTCTCCTGGCGTTGTGCGTTCACTGCCATTCAGCAGGCTGGAGAAGTGTTCCCTCCATAATTTAAGTTTGCTCTGGGCATCAGTGCCTAGATCACCTTTGGGGGTTCTACAAGAGTATGCTCCGGCCTTGAAACCTTCTGTAAGCCGCCGCATTTTTTCGTAGATATTCGAGCATTACCCCTGTCGGCCAGCTTATCAAGCTCTTTATACTCACGCATTTCGGCCTCTTTCTTGTTCTGTCTGCAAATGCGTCTCGCTTCCCTCTTCAACTCTCGGTATCTATCCCATCCCGCACGTGTTGCGGTCGACCTTAAGATTGCGAGGTAGGCAGTCTGTTTTCTCTCCGCTGCGACACGGCACTCCCCATCGCCCCAGCTGTTTTTTTTTTTTTTTTTTTGCATTTTCCGAACACCAAAGTTTTCAATTGCAGCAGTACGTAAGGAGTTTGAAATGCCGTCTCACAGTTCCCTTAT
>NW_017537023.1:1481819-1494472 GCF_001853355.1 Bactrocera latifrons
TGCAAACACACTGCGAATGAATAGGTATTTATGCTGTCTCTTATACACATCTAGATGTGTATAAAGATTGCGAGGTAGGCAGTCTGTTTTCTCTCCGCTGCGACACGGCACTCCCCATCGCCCCAGCTGTTTTTTTTTTTTTTTTTTTGCATTTTCCGAACACCAAAGTTTTCAATTGCAGCAGTACGTAAGGAGTTTGAAATGCCGTCTCACAGTTCCCTTATAGAGACAATATGACTAGTTCAGATAAATAAATGTGGATTTTACCGCGACATAAGGTCAGTAATGTGTGAGGCACAGTGAGTCGTTGTCCCAGCCCCAGCATGTTGATAAATTTCAGTATGCTGCTAAGTGCTATTGATACGATGATGATTATTCCGATTTAGAAAAATGGATCCAACGGTCTGTATCAATTAGCTGGAGTTCTTGGAGCTGCTGCCAATACCCCTCCCTACCACTCCTTCATCCGCGCGAAGCAGCTCCTTTATGGTATGGGGACAAAGAGCCGCACCTTGTTGCAACTGCCATCGTTTGCACTCGTTTTAGTCCCCTAGAAAAAGTTGGAATCATTAGCTTCTAGATCACCAAAAACTTCGACCATGGTTTTAGCAGTAGAAAATAGGTTTAAACTTTAGCTTCTAAATAAATCCAGAACCTCGAAGGATTGCTGTTAGACTAAATTAGATAAGCGGAGCTGCGAGCATGTTCCGAGCTTCATTATTACTATTCTTCATGCTTAGCTTTATAAGACAGCTCCAACTACTCTTACTTTTATAATGACAAAAAAAATTTGTTGATGATATCTGACTACAGATGGCGTAAATCCCCTAGTGTTTTTACTAGTGTTTCTGTCCTAAGTACTCTAATCCAGTACTACTAATATTTTGTGCTTTATTTGAAGTTGAGCAATACCCGCGATGGAGCATTAAACAATTCAATTCTCTCGAGAAAAAGCAGACAATATTAACCTTGAGCAACACAAAGTCAGTCAGCGGTATCGGGTTTTTAGTTCTACCATCTTTAATTTCATGAAACTCTCCAAGTTTAGTTGTGATATTTAATTAGCTACAAAATCTGCTATAAGGAGTAACTCGGATCCATGACGTTTGCAGAACCGTCGATGCAATAAATTCTAAAATCGAATTCATCTGTAATTTCTCTTAGTCTACTGCTGATACTTCCAAAAAAAAAAAAACTAAATTACTTGCTTAAAAGAAGCATACTTTCGGCGGTGCAAATTTATACAACGGTCATTAAAGTAAATCGGAGCTTGTATGATGATTCCATATATTAAAAAAAAAAAAATAAAATAAAAATTCAAATAGCATGAGAAAGCAACTGTCTATAATTGATTTCTTCGACAAACTGGAAGCGCAATAAATTGGTTGTCTTCAAATAATTTGAGTAGGGTCAAGTGGGCAAGACAGAAAGCATTGCACATTCAGCTAAATAAATATTGACAGTGTGTACAATTGTATTTAAACATGGCACTGAATGAACACAACGTCCAAAAACAGTGCAAACACACTGCGAATGAATAGGTATTTATGCATCTGCTCACTTCCGGCAATAAACGAGCAGAACAAACGGTTCACTCGTGTGTATAAATTGTTGTCTTAGCTGCTCAATTAAGTGCAAATAAGTGGTTTTTGCGCGCCTGCAAATATGCAAGGACCATAAAAATTTCTAACGAAATTCCGTCCTCTACTAATTTGGCCTCTTGCTGTGTTATAATGTATATTTTCGTTGGTCACCAAAGAAATACGAAAAAATAAGCGTACACACATACATACACACGCCAACAAACAATAATTTGTGATTTATTTCCTTGAATATGAAATTAAGATTTCGCCACACGGCTAGTGGACTTGCGAGTCCGTAGCAGAAGTATCAAAAGCAAGCATTTCACATGCCAGGTGTTTGATTGCGCAAATGTATTATGTATCCTAAGCGTATAAGTAACTAAGAAACCACCACGTCACTCCAATGCAGTTGCCAAAGCAAATACACGCCCGGATTAGTGACCAAACCAATACTGTCACAGCCGCCCTGTCCATATTTGCTTAATGAACGTCTCGTAAGCTGCTATGGTAGGCATATTCGAGGAAATTGCGTGGAGGCCCTCTTTAGTGGCAACGGAAATTATTGTGCAAAGGCTATATTTACACCCTTGTTGTTGCTATTTATGAGCTTGCATTTGTCCGAGAAGGTATCAAGTGTAATGAAAGCAGCCGAAATTACAGCAACAACTTCTGCGACAAGCTTTGAATTTTAAATGTAATAAAAATGGCCTACAGCTGAATTGAGTTCACACCTTGTCACTGGAATTTGTCGTTGATTTACGAAGCAGCACATTTTTCTTTTTTTTTTGCTTGATTATGTGAATGTGTGTTGGTGCATGCCCTGAAGGAAATCTGTACATTATGTTTAAATGATTAAAAACATAATGTTTAGCAAAAGCTGAGTTATCAGTAACTAAGCATCGCCAGGTTTCTGCTGCAAAAATAGTCCTCAACTAACATAACTGATTAGTTAAGGTAGGTAAGACCGTCCATACAGCTTTGGCAAAGTGCGTCCGACAAAATATTTAGCCGCGCCGCTTTGCAAAGGGCTCTGGTTGTTGACCAGCGCTTACTAAGCACACTGAGAAAACATTGGAAAACGAGCTTGCTTTTCATCAAATGAAGTTAGGGCGCCGTACATATCAAGATCATAAGCTTTTTTGCTTACGGCGATTCGGCTGTAACCGAGCAGTCGTATATGTATGATCTACAAGATACAAGACTACATGAAATCATCAACGAGTACAAGGAACGTAACCCTTTTTTTACGAGTCGACACAACTTTCTCTTTGGTTTTTCATGCACTCTGTGAAGAAGATATGATAACTTTAAACCATGAAATTACTTTAAAAAAGAAGAAGTTCTCCTCCAGATACCAAAACCCAAAATATCGATGGTTCAGAGAAGATGCTATATTTTTGATAAGCAGTTCTGAAAACAACTCAACAACAACAACTCAAACCCTTGGGTATAGTACCCGGTTGCAAAGCAACTCCACACTCAGTTCTTCCGACTTTTGGACTTTATCCACAACTACCACAATACTCCTCGACGGGCCAGTCCACGTGATCGGGTTAGAGCGAACACCAAGAGCTCCTACGCCCCGCGGTACGGGAATTATATCTCTGGTCAGGTTTCGTAGCCGGCAAGCTAAGCCTCCAAACTGCTTTGGACTAGTAACCAAGGGTTGGACCTTATACACACACCACTCTCACAAAAACTAACCCACCACCACCAAAATAATTTACGCGCAAGCCCCGCTAACTGTTCGGTATTCCAACTTGTGAGGATCACACCGCTAACATCTAAACGTCCATCAATCCAGCTAATCGCAATACCACTTAAATCTCTAATGTCCGAGTACATCGGGCATTCTGAAATTACATACACCCAATCGTGCATTCAGAGGGCTATACTCCGGAAGCAGCAAACCCAAACTCAGGCAGAATCTGAAATCTAGGTTACCCTCAACAAACCTAATGTCGCAGATGTACACGTGAGTCACTCTAGCGTATGGACTATTATGTTGGTAGCAACATCTTACCTATGATAGGGTAGTATAGAACCCTCCTGCTCATTCCGCAGCAATGACACACTCAAGGCCCTTCTTCACCTGAATGCAACGGATCTAAAGGGGGTGACTTACGTCACAAACATGATGCTGACCATGTTCGTGCCGACAATCAGTCGACGAAGCGACGTCAATCTGCCATCAAGCAGCATTATCACCGTTTTTTCATCGATATGTCTACCCTCACACCTAAACCCCAAGTATTTACGACTTGTAAAAATTGTCCTCCTGCCCCCAGAGTAGTTCGTGTTGCTTAAGCAAGTGGCCAACATGAGATTCGAAATATATGAACCACAAACCACTCCAATATCCAGACTCCCATTCATGACAACTAGAGAGATCTTTCTGTGCGAAAAGTAGCTCTGCCAAAGTGTAATTTCCATTTCTAAACCCAAACCGCCCATCAAACCACTTATGCCGCGTTAGCTCCTCCAACCGTTCCACAATAACTCTTTTCAGCACTTTTCCAAGTACTCGAAGGAGACTGATGCCTCGATAAAAACAAGAATTGATCCTGATCTTATTAGAGAACTTCAGGAGAGGAACAGCACTAGCACTTTTCTACTCGCGTGGAAAGTATCCCTCCAAGACGTCCACACTTTTTCTATTTCCTACAAGACATAATCGCATGCAAGTCTTTGCGCCGTAAGCTAACTGCTGAAAGGTAGCATAAATTACAGTTATGTTGTGTGTAATTGTGTGTATGCATAGGTTCAACGTTGCGTCTGTGGTGTGTTTTTCTACTTTATTTTCGCTTCCTTTAAGTTCTTGGTCAGCATCTTGTGCAATTGGTGGTAGAATATAAAAATAGCTTTGATTTATTCTTTGCTACTTCCTGTGTGTGCCGTGCTCGAGTCAATTTCGGCTTTGGCTTAGCAAAATATTTTAATTAGATTTTTATTTTCATTTTGCGGGCATGAATAGAAATTTAATTTCGCAGCAGTTTTATGAATACAGATCTTTATAAATATTGTTTGCTTATGAAAGAGAGATCAAAGTTCAAGTCGATGGTGAGATTAAATTAAAATTCAAAACAAATCGCTTAGAAGCTGTTGCGGTGTAAAATATGAAAAATATTGCTTCAAAAATTCAGTGGATGATATTGAAGAAATTTAAATCTCTTTATTAAATTAAAAAGATAAATTTATTTAAACAACCACACATTTCATACATATATGTATATTCAGAGATTTATATATACATACGTACATATAAGTATATATCGAAGATTTATTTCATCTCTCTATATAATTCCCTCTGACAGCCTCAAGTTCATATCAATTATGCTTTGTGCTAATTCACATACCTGGTACTAATTACATATTTAGTAATTGAGGCCAATGTAATGTGTGCTTATGCATAGTGGACTGGTCTAATCTGCACGAGTTTAAATTTTAATGACAACACAATTGTAATACACATTTACCACATGTAATTCAATCTGCAACACCAATAATGTAGACTTACAAACATATTGCACTAACTAAGCATTCATCTATTTAAGTTGAATTATAGTTACAGTGTGTGTATTCATGCCATTTGTAGGAAGCAGTTAAAGTTTAATAAGCGAAAAAGCGAATTTCCTTGTCTGAAAGCACTTCCTTATCTGCTGCTTGGAGCTTCAAGGTGGCCCCTAGAATCTCTCCAAAATCCTTATCCAGCTCTCAGTGCTGTGAGGGGATATATTATACCTACTCCACCGAACCTTCTTCCCGAATCTTTCAGGCCTTGAAATTTCCACTTACTTTACCCATAACACTCAGGGGTCGTCCTTACATTTACTGATCTTGACCACATTATGCCAGCCTGTGTCATCGAAAATTGACGCCAGCATGTCCGGCTCCACAATTGAATGAAACTACGGTCAATTTGGAACTTCCTAACGATTTCCTTTACCTACAGTAGACTTCCTTGCATTTTAGGATCTCGACGCCATTAACCCAGCAAGCACCGTCCAAAGTTAGCACAGGCGTAGCTTGCGCAAGGGATTGTATTAATTAATGAGTGCTATGATTAAACGGCTCTTGGAAATCTAGCTGGCCGTCGCTACAGCTCAGGACGTTGAAGGTTTCTCCCGATCGCGGTTTCACTTCCAGCTGACAGCTTCTTTTTGGCAGCAATTCCTTTCTCGTTCCGATGTGTGTCTCGGGTTCATGGATGTGCACTACAACTGCTCGGCCTTTCTCCATTTTTATTGCAGCCCAAACTACCTTTCCTCTTCCTCCTTCGCCCCGTTGCACTTGCAGATAAATCTTTCGTGGACTTTTAGCGCCCGCTTATAAGTTTCTATCCTTTTCGACCCCTTCTTACTGGGTTTTGTCTCGTCCTAGTCTTTTTAGCCGACATAGCACCATTGACATCGGCCGGACAGCGTAGCAAAACTTCCTATTCCGCAGTGCTGGCGCTTTCCACGCTTTCGAGGTCTTTTCATGCTACGTTGCAAAGCGCGTTTGGCTGTAGCTCTACATACCCTAAGAACTTCTCTCTTCATAGCAGAGGTACTGCTACTGGCGACACAGTAAGCAGTTACTTCTTCGAGCGACGTTTGGACTAATATCCTAGAACCCTTTTCTTTTTTATTGAAATTCTTGGTGTGTTTTATTTCAAGGTATTTCTACCCCAAGTATTTTATACTTATCGCTTTAGATAACAATTGTATGTCAAATTTTGTGAAAGGTTCACGACATGGCTAAGTTGACTTAGCACGTCCTGGTGATTAATTGTATACATATGTTCTTTATGGGGTCTCCGGCTTATTCTTTTGGGTGTTACAAACATCGAAAGATTAAGTTCGCGTGAGATTCATAGATTCAGCACACTTCCTGCCACTTCTACTTGAAGGATATGGCAGGGGCTTGTCAAGAGTTGATTGAGAGCTCCCAACGGAAGACTCATCTCTCCAACCTCAATTGCGAACTTCGATTCATCCGGGAAAAAGCTCACTGCGCCTCTTCTCCAGTGGCTCCGCCCCCTTTATACGGTCATACATATTTCAGGAAGGTTAATACGTGGAGAAGATACCACCAAAAGTTGGATCCGTGATGCAGTGGTACAGCTCATCTGGAATTTAGTAAAGGATTCGGAATGTACCTCGCGGAGGCTCTTAATGTGGGCTAAGTGCATATCCGCCTCAATATGTTAAAGAAAAGTTCGTATTACAAAATATTAGGGATGCTCTTTCCGATCAAAAAATTTCAGTTTTAGGACACGCATTTTTAATAACCTCATATTTTTGCATTAAATTTTAATAAGCTTTAATAAGTGAGCAAAGATTCATAGCTACTTTATTCTAATTGCATCCAACCAACAACAAACATATTCGTAAAATTTTTAAAATTCCGGGAATTCTGCTAAATACGGCAAACTAGGGTACCTACTTATTTAAAACTATCTGCCGTTTCACTTACAACTAGCAGAAATTAACTGGAACTACATATTTCAATTTAAAGTAGAATTCTACATTTGCGTCACTGATAAGCATATGCCATATAAATGGTACACTTATAATTATCTCTGATATTTTATAGACTTATTTACATAAGGCTAAGCACACATACACACCTACATACGTTGTCTGCTTCATTAGCAACATTTCCGTTACTGACTTTTCGCTTAATTGCCATATTCCGCATTCCCGTGAAAATCAATCAACTCTTCCACTTCCTTCCTTCTACATGCCACAGCAGGTGGCACACACCCTCCACCACAACACACACATAACATTGTAAACTGCGCTCTGCATTTATGAAAATGGGCATAACTAAGTGCGACTGCACTCACATTGATAACTATTTATACGCGAAAGCATTTAATCGGAACAAAGCGACATAGATTATCCCTTACACTCCGCCCTTCATACTAATTGAATCGCTTGGTAAGCTTCAGTAATTAGTTAACTAATAATGATATATATAGTACATATGAATGTATGTGTACATATACGGCTCATTTACAAGAACAACTCTGCAGATAATGGATATAATTCGCCGTTATTCTTGCAACAGTCAGTGATGTTTGTTGTGACATCTGATGTGCCATTGTTGTCATGATAAACTTGATTGTTATGATTAAGTGTCAAATTACTTTCACACACATACACTTAGTATACATATACTTGTATAGAGAATACATGGGTATAAACTTGGGGTGATTTACTGTGTTGCCCTGAGACTGCAGTAACCACACAAGTCGCTGCATTGAAGTATTTAGGCTTACATTTCCGACATTTACCTAATCGTAAGCTAAATCTAATCTGATCTCGATGTTGATTTTGATTCTGTGAGCCGACATATAAGTTTTTAGAACATTGTACAATTTTAAGATGTAGATTTATCAAGGTCTTGTCTTCAAAACTTAATCTGAGTATTTGCATTGAACCAGGTTCGCACATTTTTATCATCATGGGTAGACCCAAAAATTACCCTTTTACGTTTTGTATTTTCCGAATTCTATATGCAAATAAATTTTGTATTTGAGACACATCTCAAGTCATGATAGATATGGGTCTTACTTAAAGAAAAGATGATTGATTTCGAGTTGAAATACTTTTTTAAAGAAAAAATACACAAACCTCAAATGTAACGGGGCATTTTCATTATTTAAGGACATTGGTATTTATATTTTTTTTTTCAAATGTTCGCCACTTCTACCTCTCCGATGGTACATCCGCTCTGTCCATTTTTTGACGGCTCGCTCGAGCATTTGATTTTTTATTTCAAAGTCTGAATCGAAGCGAGATTGTTCGCATAGACCTTAGATTTGTACATATCCTCACAGGAAAAAGTTTAACGGTGTGATATCACACGATCATGGTGGCCAATCGACCGGCCCAAAGCGTGAAATCGTCTGCTCACCGAAGTGTTCTCTCAATAAGCCTATTGATTTATGGCACTTGTGTGGGAAGTGGCGCGTCTTGTTGAAACCAAATATCGCCGAGTTCACGATTTTCATTTCAGACATCTAATGGTTGAATATCTTGTGTCAATTTTGCTTGTTTGCATTTCTATTGAACCAGAATTGAGCCTCTTTGTTGAACAAAATTTGGCGTCGGATCTTCTTGGAATTTTTTTCGGTGTGCAAGAAGCGAGCCATGTCACTTGGGAAGGTCGAGCGACTTCAGTTCTTGTACAAGCTGTATTCGACATAAAATGCACCAAGTCATTCCGTACATCAGTCCGAGTTGCCGCGAACAGCGCCGATCTTCGTTCACACTCTCTTCTGCAGTTGCAATATTTTCTTCACTGCGTGTTTAACGTGTTCTATTTGGTCGAATATTGTGCAATAATGAATGCCTCAGACCAAGTTGGGTGCAAAGAGTACGCTCAGTAGGCCGATTCTATTGACCATACGTTGAGCAAAGCACTCGATACACATTTTTCACATCAATTTTGGTTATAAAATTAAACGATTTGTAGATGTTGTCTTTTCATATGAATGAAATGCCCACTAGTATTGAACAAAAATAACATAACAACTTGACACGTCTTACTCGTGAGCTGTAAACAGGCTATTGAAAAACGGAATTTTGCGGGGATCACTCGTTTCTTCCCCGTACGCTTTTGTTGGAGTTACTTGGAATCGAAATATCCAAATTCATTGCTATACAGCCAAAGAAAGAGGCTCGAAAAGGCAAACCAAAACTCAGCTAAAAGAATTCGTTTAGCTGTAAGCAGACAGAAAGAGAACTCGTTTAGATGTGTGCAATTATTAGTGTTTTTACACCAAATAATAGTTAATCCTAACTCTACTTCAAACTGAGACTTTTGAGCAAATAATATATTTTAAAGTCTCTCTGTCTGAAAGGCCATTTTTGGCCATACATATGCCGTTTTTTACCAAACTTTTTATTTTTCTTTGCGGCACAAGTCAAGGAGTGCATAACCTCATTAGCAGCAGCTTTAAACTTTTTATACCCTAAACAGGGTATATTAATTTTGTCACGAAGTAACACCCAGAAGGAAGGGTCGGTAACCCTATAAAGTATATATATAAGTGATCAGTATGTCGAGCTGAGTCGATTTAGCTATGTCCGTCTGTCTGTATATAGACGAACTAGTCTCTCAGTTTTTAAGATATCATTTTGAAATTTTGCAAACGTCATTTTTTCTTCAAGAAGATGCTCATTTGTCGGAACTGCCGATATCGGACCACTATAACATATAGCTGCCATACAAACTGAACGATCGGAATCAAGTTCTTGTATGGAAAATTTGCACATTTAACAAGATATATTGACGAAATTTGGTATAGATAATTTCCTGAGCCAACAATGTAATCTCCGAAGAATTGTTTTAGATCGGTTAAGTATAGCACATAGCTGCCATACAAACTGAACAATCGGAAGCAAGTTAACGTTAACGTTTTTTCTTATTTAATATTAAACATATTATGAATGACCGCTCATTGCCGGAAACTTCAAAGTCGATAAGCTTGCTAGGTAGTGCAACCTTACTTCAATTTCAACCAATTGGAAGCGGATTTTCCGATGTAACATTGCATTCAAGCGCTGGACCTATGTACCTTGTGAGCTTGATAGGTGCTGATCAACAAACCAGAACTTGTATGATTGCGAGACTGGCCCAAAGTAAGCCGTAACTGCTGACACTTAGCAAAGTCAATCTCGCCGCAATTGTGGGTGTTCTAATTAAATATTGGCCTAAGTATTTTGTTGGGAGTACTTTGCCAAAGCTGCATAGAGGATGGCATGGCGAGGGTGAATCGTCTTTTCATTTAATATTAACCGTCTTAATGAATTTGTGATGAGCTCAAAACGCTTCGTTGATTTATGAGGTCCATGAGGGTGCTCTTTATAGAGTTTCTGTGTAACACAAGCGACAAACATACGTTTAAGGGAGATCCAGCATTTTTGGAGCAAGTCTAAGACCTTACCTAACGTAATGCTTTTCTTGCAAAACAAAACATTATCCAACTATTTTTGAATTATTGATTCTGTAGCAAAAATTCTAGCGTAGAGCGCTTAGTGTTCGTGCATCCGACCGAAAATTGCTTTATCACCAACCGGAAAATTCATAAATACAACGGTTATAACCCTGCTGTCTCGCCCTTTCAATAGTTCACTGGCGTTCGAGTTTCACACCTTTGAGTACTTCCTTAACCTCAACATTTTTATTGAGTTCTTTGCCTATAAGAATACCTTAACGTGACTGCAGCGCCTAGTAAACAGAGCAAAATAACACTGTCACTTCGCCAGCCTTGAATTTAGTTAATTCGCGCCGTCATTAATGCAATTCGTATATTTGAGCTGCCTAAACTGCTTAAGTTTCCAAAACTCGTTAGTTATCTCAAGAATATGTTTATGTAAATTCTAATGTAAATAGTGTTATGTATGTGTGTGTTTAGTTGCCAGCAGTTAGCAGTTAAAACAAACGGGAACACAAACTTCAACGTTTCACATAATTAACCAGTTGGAATTCCTTTAACGAATTACATAACTAGCTTAACGTGAATGAAAAGTTTCGGCTTCCAAGCAATAAACCATTAATTCATATGAAAAGTGCATAAAATTATGCATGTCGGTGGGTGTGAGTGTGTGTACTAGTACATAAATTAATTAGTTAAGACATCAGGAATGAAAGCGGCATGTAAATGTGGAAAGTGTTACAGCAGGAAGTAAAGTGTTGGCTTGAATGGATAACCCTGTAGTAAAATTCAATGATGTCAAGCGAGTTTAAACTCAAAAGTTAGAACTCAAACTGTTATTCGTGAAAATAAAGTGGTTCTTCAGTTTGAAAAACCAAAAAAAAACAAAGAAACCTGCGAACAACAGAGCTTGAGCAAACAAACTTTTATTGCAATGGAGGTTTTAAAGAATTAAGGCGAAATAAAAGTTCTCAAAATTTGTTCGTTGTCCTAAAAAGTAGTAAAAAACCACACACAGATAGGCCAAACATATTAAACCACTTGAGAAGATATAGCGGGACGGCATCGATAACTTTCGATACTTCTTCAGATCAAGAATGAGTTTCATTGACGGCAATTTAAATGGCAGTGCAATTTCCAAAGAAAGTTTGCTTGGAGTAAATTTTTTTCTGATCGCCGATCGCCGAAACTGACGCCTATTTTAATGAACCAAATATGTACCATTTTGATCGACCACTTTTTGCCGTTTTTTCACTAGAGACATTATTTCATCAGTGCAAAACTTTTAATTTTCACAGGCTTCTCTTGAAGCCTTAAGGGAGTTCTGCATTGAACGAAACCCATCGTAGTCCGATTATGCAAGATCAGTTCTACATGGTGGATGCATCCAAACTTCCCAGCCAAGCTCTCCCAGTTCTAACCGAGTGATCAAAGATGTGTGTGGTGTACCGTTGTCACGATGGAAGACGGAGTCCTTTCTGTTGGCCAGTTCTGGCCATTTAATTTCGATTGCTTGTTTCAATATCATCAGTTGTTGAGAGTAAAATGTAGCAGCCATCGTTCGATCAGGATGGAACAGCGCATAGGGAAGTACTCCTTTCCAATCCCATCAAACACTCAACATAAACTTTCGAGGCGTCAATTTTGACTTTGTGAGCATTTGTTGAGCTTTACCACGCTTGGACAATGGTCTTTTTTTGCACATTATTGTCGTATTTCATTCAGTTTGCGTCTCCTGTTACCATTCGCTTCAGAAATGGTTCGATTAAATTTCATTTCAGCAAATATTAATTCGGTCCATTAAATTTTTCACGGACAATTCATGTGGTACCCAAACAGTGAGCTTCTTTTGTAGCCAGTCCTTTTTAAATGGTTCAAAACCATTTGAAGTTCCATAACGATATCGATGACGGTCCTGGTCAATCTTTTCCATAATTTCATCGACTTTTTCAACGATAGGTAGAAACTTCCAGAACGAGAGCGAGCGAACAGTTGTCACAAATTTCATTGCTGGTTTGCTTGGCATTCTCACCCTCTTTTTCAAAAATTTCAAAATACTTGTATAGCGGTATTCTTCATTATTTTCACTCATTTTTGAACAACTGTAATTTTTTTCCAACTTCCCGGAATTCTATTTTTTT
>NW_017537023.1:1494542-1502870 GCF_001853355.1 Bactrocera latifrons
TTGTTGAATAAAGGTATGATACAATGTGATTGGTACCACTGGAAATATCCGACTGCAATGACGATTATTGACAAAATACGAAATGACTTTTTCGACTAGCGAATAGAGGCCTCGAAAATTAATGTTATAGATTATTTTGAATTGACGAATAACTTCTCGAAAATGTGATCCGTGATAAGTTGAAAAAGGTTTTCATTCTGCAATATAACTTAAAATGCTTTGTTATTTTTCTCATATATCACTTGCATCATCTGGAGTATTCAATTTATAGAAATTCCTAGGACTGACGAGAATTGCATCCAATGTTAAAATTTGTAAGACTAGCAATTTTGCACACAGTACAAGAGGAAGGGCAGCAAAAATTCAAACTCATAGCCCACTGTGTAGCACTAGTTCCACTCTTACCCGCATTGCATTATATATAAGACTTGTAGTGTGATAACAAGGTGGAAACTTTTTGTTTAACAGGTTCTGATGTAGTTAACTCAAGAGCTTACATGCACACTGCTTCCAGCCCACACAAGAACTCAACCTAAAGCGGCGACTTTGTATTTTAGTGCTCATAATGCACTTGTAATGCGTCCAACTGGGATTTATCACGGCCTAGTTTGAGGAGAGAGGATGGGCTCATACTATGAAGCTAGTCGCTTTCTATAGGCCTCTTTCACTTTCTTTGCTTGCGCTTGTTTAGCAAAGCTTACCGTATGTGTTTACCTGCCTTTCATTATTCGCCTCAGTCATTTAACACTAACGGTATCAGCATTAAGGCTGGCGGGGCATTTCATCTCATTTTAAATGCGCGCAACAATTTCACCGCTGAGAATACTTCGCCCGCACGCAACTAAGCACCCACCCACCCTGCGCTCACACCATAAACACACGTTTTATATGTAAACGTGATTACAGGAAACATAGTCAAAGCTTAAATGCCTGCGTGTGAATTGTAGGCGTGACCAAGTGGTGGGCCGCTGTAGTAGCAGCGCCGACAACGCCAAAGCGGCAACAAAGTTTTAACCTCTTAGCACAAAAGTTAAACTACAGCCGAACTTCTAAATTGACGCTGGTGCTGCGTGTGCGGCGGGGGCAAGCCCGGCATTAACCCCTTTTAATGGCTAACAATGCCAAACAAAATGCTATTCAAGATTATGCGCGGCCGGTGCGGTGGCTGTGGCATGAGCTATGAAGACGTGAAGTGGTTGGCGTGGCATAGCAGACGCTGCCGCGTAGTCGTTGTTTTTGTTGCCTTTCTGTTATTACTGTTTCTATTTAACGGTTATTTTTATTGCACGCACACACAGTGCAATTTGCGGGGCACGGCTCGTTGTTATCACAGTTGTTGGAGTTGTTGCTAGTGCCACTTTTTTTCCTGCTGTTAATGCTGCTCGTTTTACGGCTAGTAAGTGCCATTTCCCCGAATATTATACAGGGTGGTGTGTGTGAAAATTAAGTAAATTTGCGCTAAGATGGCACCTAGACCTATATTGAAGACATTGAATTCCAATTAAAACTTCCATCCAAAGCTCTTCGTAAGGTAACAAGAAAAGGGACCGAGACTGGAAACTATATCGGAAACTCATATGAAATCCCTCAACCACATAAAAACGTTAGCCTCCAAGGAATTTATAACTCGTCTCATGATGAGCTCAATGAAATTGGTTCCAGTTATAGTCTTTGTCTAATCCAATTCAGAAGCCTTTAGATATTTCTTGGTCGTCACGTTCGAACTTCCTTACTCTTATTGATTTGCTCGATACCAGGACAATGTATAGACATTTTGCTTCTCGGATGATATTTTAAACACCACAATGCTGCTCTTTCTCCATTTTATACTATACTCAGACCCAGAAAATCTCCTAACATTATTAGATCACCATCCAATAGCGGAATGTATTGCTCGATTTTAACTTTACATCGAGACGGTGTTACAATTCCGAGGGATATAAGGTAGATGTATAACAGTTTCAAGATAAATTTGACCAAATGAGTCCTTCAGATTGGATATAACAACCTACCCTCGAATTCAGTATTCCCAAATCGATCTAGAGCGCATCTATATTTAAAAGATTAGCTTAGTACCCGGGGATCAAGCTTGGTAGGAGGGCTGCTGGAGGGATTTACTGTCATGAGCTCTCTATCAACTCTAGCTTCGGACTTCCTGACTATAGCAGCGTGTTCCAAGCCGAGGTTGCAGCCGTTAAAATAGCGGTATATTTACTTCTCCGGAGTGCAGTTTCCTTCAGAGAAGTGACCATTCACTGAGATAACGGAGCGCCGGTACTACCCCGGACCTCATTAACAGTGCGTTAAGGATTGATTAAGGAGTGCCTAACCTCGCTGTCTATAGCATCGAGTGCGTTTGTGAGCATGGGACTAGTATGGTTGCCATGCCACAGCGGAAGTGCAGGAAATTGTAAAGCTAACAAGCTAGCAACAAAAAACACCCTAGAACAGCTATCGGTAGCATGGTTGGTGTTCCCGTATCCTCTTTTGTTCTAGTATCAGATAGCTGGGCTTCGCGGAAGCTTGACCAGCGCTGAGCCATTATCGATACATGCGCTATCACAAAAGACTTTTGGCCCTAGATCAATAGCAAGAGTACTAGTGTTCTAGGATAGTATCTCCCTAACTGTAGGGCTTTTAAGAGACCATTGCTCTATTGGCGTCCAATCAGTGAAGCTCGGAATCCTACCAGACGCCACCTACAGAAGCTGTATAGAAGAAGATGAGTTGGAAACAACTCAACACTTCCTTCTTGACTGTCCCGCGTTAGGGAGGTAAAGACTTAAACACTTTGGAGTGCATACCTTTAGACATACCATCCAACTTTGCCCCAATTTAGAATAAATAGTCTTCATTTCCCATTCAGTATGTCTTTTCTTGAAAACACTGCGTCAAAACTTCTTTATTTTATCATACTAAAATCTCTTTCCTTTCTTAAGTTCTATTCTCATGCCGCACCCTGTTTGACGACATATGTTACAGTGTACTTACGCGTCGTTCGCTTGAGGCGACCACTTCTCAGTCACTCACTTCATAATGAGATCATAATATTTTGCAACGCCAGCGACAACAAAACCAATGGGGCTTCTAAGTGGCAACATTACATACAAACATTGCCGGAATAGCTTGACGCTTTACTAACACCAAGGAAACTGTAGAGATAATAATAATATTATTTAGTTGAAAGTGTTTGCGAACTTACAATAAGAAACATTGAATAGATTTGAATAGTTGGGAATGTTCTCGGGTTTTTACTTACAATTTTCGTATTTAACATTTTTTCTATATTCAACAAGCGGAATGTGAGTTATACAACTTTTTTGCGCTTCATTGGCTTTGTAGCTGACTCTATTATTTTAACTGAATTCTTCGCACCACGAAAGTGCTTTCTTCATTTTGGAAGTAAACAACAGTGTAAAACTCGACGTGAAGTTATTGACCGCTGGACCGCTTAGCAGGGATGCGGGATATTTTGGTATGACATCGGTTTTTTAAAACTTTGGGAATTGTGGAGTCTATACAATAACTTTGTTGGTTCAATTGTCTGCTTTGTGTCTTTTGATACATATTACTCAATATCCATCTTTATAAGTTTAAGGTAATACAAACAACCTTTAGATGAAGAAACCTATTATACTCTGTAGCAAAATGTTGCGAGAGTGTAAACATTTGGAGACTTATCAAAAATCCGCGCAAAAATCTTGTAATTTTTTTACAGAGTAATGTTTTGTAAATTTGCCTTACTTCGATACAACACTCTTATTCAAAACTGTTAAAATTGTTATTTTATACTCCAAAGAAAGGGCGGTATCAAGTTATGGAGTATGCATGACAGGTTTGCTTCAAAACACGAACACTGCTATTGGCATATTATTTATAAATTGCCATAAAGATGGTCAAAACGCATAAAATGCAATGGTCAATACTTTGAATATATTTTCTTTTACTTTGCCATTTAAAATTAGTATTTTATTTTCACCAAAAAACGCACATAAAACGTTAATTTCATATCGGCATACCTGGTAATTGTTCAAGACCCATATACCGAATTATGTGGAACCCATTAGGGTCCGTAAAATGTAAAATGTATTATTAAAAGTTGGGTAGAATAATTTTTAATAATAGTATATGTATCAGTCCAAATTGAAAAAATATAAAATCGGGGAAAATTTACCCTAGCTCCTATATAGCTTCTACTTCACACCTTATATATTGGTTTATATGTGACGGTATCTTAATGGAACTCAGACAGCAATTTTTCTTGTAATGCCGTAAAGGCAAACCTGAATAAATTCATATCAATACTAGCCCTATTTCTCATATACCTAATACAATAACGTATAATTCTAGGTATGGCATAGCTTAAATCTTAAAATACGTCAAATTGGTCCACGAATCAACACAAGTTCCATATACTAATATTATAATAATATATAATATATAATTTGTTTCGTTATTCTAGCGATTTTATGGCGAATATGTAGGTTTTTGAGTTTACCATAATGTTGGAAAAGGTTAATGATATCAGTACAAATCTCCCCTATCTTCAATATAAGCCTAATAGTGGTTTTGATACTGCTTGACTTTCCAACTGACTTCAAGACTTATGTTGGTCAAAATGTCTGAGATTTTAGTAAATCTAAATGCATAGTTTTCTTTAAAAATTCTTTCTTTCACCAAAGCATATGTCGAAATTGGTATAGTACTTAATTCAAACCTCATATCGCCAATAAACCGTTTTATGAACCTCTGTTTGATATTTTCTCTTATATACAATACATTGCATTTGGCTTTGGGCTCAACGTATATCACGTATTACTTATTTGGGTTAATAATGTTGATATTTATATACATCTGTGTCCAAAAAATAAGGAGACAATGTATTTATTTTGAAAATTCTTTATTTATTCTTTCAAATCAATTTCATCCAATTCACAGTAATCTCCACTAGATGTAATACATTACGCCAACGGATTTTCCAATCTTCGAAACACTGGTTGTAGTCACTTTCCGGGATGGCCTGCAGTTCCATCTTCGCTGCGGCTTGAATATCGTATAAAAACGGTGTCTCCGGAGCGGTCTTCTGAGCTTGGTGAACAGCCAGAAGCTGCGCGGCGCCAGATCAGGTGAACAATTTCGACATCGCAAAAAACGAAAACTCACTCTTAGCAGCTCACAAAACGACACGTATCTCAAACACTAATGAATATTTTGACAAGAAATTTTACATAAATGCGATTGATAGTACTACCAACCTAAAAAAAAATAATTCTCCAAATCCTTCGACGCACGCAGCATAAATTCAATTGTCACCTTATTAGAATATATAATTCCAACAAGCAGAATATAGTGTTTCAACTAAGTGCGTCTACGACCTATAAGAAAATCTAATATACCAAACATAATGTAATCCGTTTGCCCTTTCTTCAAACTAGAAGAATGTTGAATTATTTCGCAACCTTTAAGAGATTAGTTTTGCCAACAACTGAAGGTATTGTCTCGCCTTTGATTTTTCCGAATTTTGAGAGTATAAAATGCTCCTTTAAACCCGAACTTAGTCCTTCGTTGTTTGTTTTTTAGATTTAGGGCAAAAAGCGCATGTTTTTTCAATTGGTTATAAGTCTTTCTGAAACCATCCTCTTTAGAATCTATAAACTTTTATTTCGATTCCTCGAGGTCTTTTTCCTAAGATTATGCATTCTACAAACAAATAGATATAATATATAGACAACCATTCGGAAATCTTTGCATCACGTCATTCAGTTCGATTGGATATACTATGAATATAACCCCATATACCCATCAATTATTCTGAAATATTACTAACACACTTTATTACACTCTTGTGCAACAAGCTTTGTTGGTACAATAACACCAAAAAAAAAAAAAAAAAAAACAAAAAAAAAAAAAAAAAAAAAAAAAAAAAAAAAAAACCAAATGCAACCGCAAATCAAAAATTTCTGTCAAACCGCAGAAACACTAAAGTTTAATTTCCACTCAAAGCAAAAGCGGCAAACGAAGAGAAGAGAAGAAGAAGAGGAAAATTTAAATTGCTGCAGCAGCAAGTTTGCACAGTCAGCAGTCAGTCAGTTAGCAACGCTTCGGTAGCGCTGAACACCTAAAATTCTTATAAAATGCATTTCTTAAATTGAAATGTCGTCGTCGCCGTCGTTTTCGTGTTGTTGTTGGTTTTGTTGTTATCGCTTTTGCTGCTGTAGTTATCGTAGTTATTGTTGTTGTAGCCGTCCTAGACGCTGCGTTTGGCCACAAAATCATATATATGCACATATACATATGTGTGCGTATATAACTGTGCATTTACTTTTTGGTGGCGCTGCTGTCGATGCTGGCGCTGCGGTTGCAAGCTCTCAACGCAATTCCTTCGCCTTGTAGTAAAATTCCATTTAATGGCTGTGTGAAGTGACTTGTCTTGTGTTGCCACTGACAGACGGCACAGATGAAGGCGGGTGCAAAGGCATACACATACATATGTATATATGACGATATGTATGTTGCTGCGGCAAGATAATAATATTCACTTGCACATAAAATAAATATGTTACTGTATGAGTGCATGTGTGTGAATGTGTGCTTGTATGCTGCAGCTGCTCTCACCAGAGCCTGGGTCCCAAGACACCGTGCCAGCACTTCACTGTGTAATTCACTTCGTACTCTTTAGCTGCGATTGTTGGCGGCGACGGAGCCTTTCTGACTGCGCTGCAGCACTTCTTCTCGGTCTTAACTTCATAGCCGAGTGTTGTTGCCAATCCTGTGTGCAAATATGCGTCGTGGCTGTGGAGGCGTCTTTCAACTGCTTTTTCATTTCATATTCAACTCTTTTTTCCATTTTACATACATATGTAAGCGTGTGTGTTTGTATCAATTTTGGTTTTCGATAAATATTTAAATTCCCTACATTTGACAGTTATCGATTTACGAGTAACTGCGTGCAGTTCTTTTATTATTTTGCTTTTTCTTCGTTTTTCTTCGTACTTTTGCATCGTCTAATTTCAACCTCGCCTCATGAAAATAAAATCAGCCAAAGAAATAAATAATAAAGTTTTTGCGAGTCTCTGCATATATGAAAATGTTGAGGTTGAAAGGAGGAGAAAATTTGACAGTCGCTGTCAAGCGATTTCGTTTTGACAGTACAGCATAAATTTTGCAAGGCGCATTGACGCTGCAGCAGCCACAGACACAGACTCACACGCGCATGTGTATGAAAAACTACACAAGCACACATATTTCAATTTCATGCTGTAAGAAATGAGGTGGTAATTTATTTTCTGAAACGCTTTTTACTCGACATTTTTTACATACTACTTGTATATAGGTAAATTTGTGCCTAGAACTAGACATCGCTCAACAAAGGTTTCTTTCTCCAAAGTGATTATTTCATTGGTTGTACGGTCGTCAAATCAACATTGTCCACTTCAGGCATGAAAAAGTCAGTAAACATGGTTCTACAGCGTTGCTCATTGATTAAGACATTATAGCCGATTTCAATTTGATGGAATATGGAGCAGCGATTTTTTAACGATGTAACGACGTCTCAACAATGACTTGGTGAATATCATCACTCCAAATGCGACAATTTTATTTGCTAACGCAACGTTTCAACTAATAGTGGAATTCATCGCTTAACAAAATTTTCCTTTTGAAAATCGGGATCTCTCTTTGGATATTCATAATAAAATTCTACCTAACGTAGAACTCATTCGCGTCTTCTTCGCTACTCGGCGCAGCAATAATAACGTCTTCGGAGCGCACTATACTTTACCTCTACAGTAAAGGTGATACGAAATCGGTCCATGATTGCTCGAATTACCGACTCTGCTGGTTGATTATTCCGATCGCATATTGAACGAAGCGCGAGGTGCGTCTTCAGAACCGAACAATTATTAATAATTATTACATATTTTGCACGATTTGCAAACTTTGTACCTGAGCAGGTCTGTTCATTATAAAACGGCATACCAAACTAAGTACAAATCACGTAACAGCTGTCAAAACGACCAACTCTTTCTCATTAAATATTTTAGCGATATCTTAAATCGATTATAATGATTATCATATTAGAGTAATTTGAAATATTTCATTCAAAATAAAATTTAAGGTTCGAAGTTTCCGAAGAAGTTACCTGTACTATTGTGAGCAAAAAACACAAAGACTTTTTATACTATCGCAAAAAAATTGCTAAAGAGAGTATTATAGTTTTGTTCACATAACGGTTGTTTGTAAGTCCTAAAACTAAAACAGTCAGATATAAGGTTATATATACCAAAGTGATCAGGGTGACGAGTAGAGTTGAAATCCGGATGTCTGTCT
>NW_017537023.1:1503196-1505858 GCF_001853355.1 Bactrocera latifrons
TGGCCCCGCCCCCTACTAACTTTTTTGTACATATCTGGAAAACTACTATAGCTATGTCAACTAAACTGTATAGGGTCGTTTCCTTCAGGCATTTTCATATACAGTTTAATAATGGAAGAAATCGGATAATAACCACGCCCACCTTCCATACAAAAGTTATGTTGAAAATCACTAAAAGTGCGTTAACCGACTAAGAAAAAACGTCAGAAACACCAAATTTTACGGAAGAAATGTGAGAAGGAAGCTACATCCAGGCTTTTTTTTTTTAAATTGAAAATGGGCGTTGCGTCGCCCACTTAGGGACCAAAAACCATATATCAATGAAATTCGGTATATAATATTTTCTTAACTCCCTGATGACATGCACCAAATATTTATGAAATCGGTTTACAACCACCCCTGAAATCTCGATTATCACATTATCATGCGAGAGTATAAAATGTTCGGTGACACCCAAACTTAGCCCTTCCTTTCTTGTTAATTTAAATTTCGCGCGAAAGCCTATTCGTTGAAAAATTTTTTTTTTCTAGCTTGAATCAAATTTCTGGTGCCGAAACGTTCAGAATGTTCGAAAATGTATTTGGAGTTAATTGTTTGTCGCGAGCAAATGTTTATGATTCGTAAGAATTATACCAAGAGGATCGAGAACGAGTTACCGAAAAATCATATTCTGGATTACTAGGATGTCAGGAAACATATAATTAATAGGGATGGAAACAGTTGATGAAGAGTGCGAGTTTTGTTGCAAAGGGAGCCAAATGGAACGAAAAACCACGTTATGTTGGCAGTTTTCCTCGATTGTCAAAGTGTGGTGTACTCCGAAGTCCTTCCGACTAGTCAAACTGTCCACAAAGAAGTACTATTTGAGTTTCATACATCGCTTTTGTTTAACAACTTTCGAAGTGGACTAGCTTATCAAAAGCGCCAAGATAAACTTAACTATTTTTTTGCCGATGAAGCTCCATCAAGGGCCAGTGTTGATAAATTGTATGGTGAATTCAATCGATGTCGTATAACACTGCAAGACAAATTTCATGAAGGTTATTCAAAATCAGTTATTGTTCCGCCAACTATTGATGCTGTGTGCAAACTGCAAGAAAGTCATGTGATCTATGCTGTGATTGAGACAACAATGGGTATTAGTTCATTTGACTGTACAAAAATTTGTTCGCTTCGCTGGATCCCAGATAATTTGTCAAACGTTCAAAAAAAAAATTCAGGTGATAGGTGCTGAATCGTGGATTTACGCGTATAAGCCCGAATTAAACAGAGTTCGAATATACATATGGATGTTTAAAAATGAGCTGGATCTAACTAACTTGGACTATGCACTTCCAAACAAATGGCTGCATTTTTTTATGTATAAGCTGGACATTTCTTTGCCAGTTGTGTTTTAATATATAAAAAAAAACGAAGACTTATCACTCTTCACCACGACAACGCGAATTCTCACAGATTGACTGAAATGCATTTTTGAGCACTAAAAACCTCGATATGATTAGTGATCTAAGGTATAGTCCTGACTTGGTACCGAATTACTTCTTTTTTTTCACATACCTATAAAACTCTAAGTGTGTTCAACGTTTTTGGGCACCTGAAAATGCGGTTGATGTGCTCAGAATGCAATTTTTGGAGATACATCAATCAGTGCTTGGTGCATAAGTGCTTCTACAATTAGTTCAATCGCTTGCAAAAGTGCATAGATCTTAATGGAGATTATTTTGAAAATCAATAAAGCAATATTCTTTGGCTAATATTGGTTCCTAAATATAAAAGTTAATCCTCGTATATGTGAGTAGTTATGTTGAAGCAAGTTATGTCCCCCTTATAAGAATCATATAAATGATATTTTCCAAATTTCGCTTGGATTCATTTCCCCTGAAATTGATACGATTTTCTAAATCTTCATCGTTGTTTAGTGGCTAATTTGTGATTTTAAAATACTTTTTGCGCCCTAGTTAAGGAGAATGCAATTTTGTCCTGATTTTTAATTTCATTTCTAATAAAATTTATTCATATATACCATATGTATGTATATTAAGAGATACAAAAATATCTCAATTTGTACAAAAAGGAAATTATAAACAGGCAGTTCCTGTAACCATATATTTTCTTTGAAATTCCGTATAATCATTTGGTTTAATATGTCAAGCGAGATGACAGCGCCAGAAAGTCCTATCTCACATTTGTCTCACTTATCATTTGATTCAAAAGCATGTTGAAATTTACTACTACTTTCGCCCTTCATCTTAATTCAACATTTTCTTTTCTATACAAAATTGTGTAAAGGTGAAAACTTCGTTTCGATGTAGGTAAACTAAAAGTTCTGTCTTGGACAAACACTCGTGGTTATGCAAATCCTACCACTCAAAATTTTTAAGTATTGTGCATATGTGACTACATTTTATAGCAGTACATTTTTCGGTATAGAAATTTTTTACCTAGGAATTAGTTAAGGACATGTTATTAAGATAAAATATTAAAAATTAAAAACAAAACACATTCAGATAAAGATAAATCAAGTGAAAGATTGTGAGCTTTACAAAATGAGCTCGAAATATAAGAGACTGACAATGAAAAAATAAAATTTTTAATTTTTTGAATTTAATTTCATTTGCGCTATATTTGAAATTAATATTTTTTTTTTAACACGAAGATTAGT